>NW_026916757.1:0-60376 GCF_035046485.1 Aedes albopictus
TCAACAGAAGCTTGTGGATTTAGTAACGTGGAAAACCTCATTAGATTGCAACGTAGTCTTACAGGCCCAGCACGACAGGCGGTGAGCAGTAAGCTTTTATTGCCAGAGTGCGTACCCCAAGTTATCGCTACATTGAATCTGTTGTACGGTAGACCAGAACTGCTAATTTCTTCATTAATTGCTAGAGTTCGGAAAATAGAACCTCCGAACGGAGAAGATTTAAACTCGCTTATGCTTTTCGGAATCGCTGTTCAAAACTTAACCGATCATCTTGTTGTTGCCGGACTACAAAACCATTTAACGAACCCATGTCTTTTGCAAGAGATGGTAGATAAGCTTCCAGCTCAATGGAAGCTAAAATGGGCTTTCCACAAACGAAAGTGTAACAATGTCACACTTTCAACGTTCTCTGACTTCATGGCTGATATTGTAATCGCAGCTAGTCAGGTGACAACGAAAGTTATTGAACTTGAAGATACAGGACGTGATGAAGATGATTCCTGTGAGGAGTCAAGTGAAATTGGTAGTAGTGAAGTAAAATACTACCCCAATAGTAGAAATAGTCGGCGAAAGAGAAGAAAGTGTCCTATTTGCGACGAGAGTGAACATCGAATTGAATACTGCCACACGTTCAGATCAGCAGAACCTGCACAGCGATGGAACTACGTGAGTGTGTATCGTGTATGTCCCTGCTGCTTAAATAGTCACTCGCCCTGGCCATGCAAAACCGTGAAGCAGTGTGGGGTTCAGGGCTGTGTACTCAAACATCATCCTTTACTACATTCGGAACTATACGAAAAAGTTAGTCAGAACTCCAATCGTCAAAATTCTCAAGATAAACGTAAGCGAGAACTAATTACACGATCAGATAGGAATCAGTCGCAGTGAAGCGTTAGCCAGGCTGGATTGTTTGTAAGTTGAGTAAATTTGAACTTTTTGTTTTCGCCTAAATTTTGTAACACATAATACTCGTGGAGTATGAGGTATTACGGGGGGGAGGATGTTGCGGCGAAAATCTGCAATTCTACCTTCATGCTACACTGTAGTATGAGGACAAAAGGAGAAAAGTAATAACGAAGCGACAGTATCATAGCTACCGATCAAGTCAAGTCAATCAGTCAAGTGCGGAATCGTTGAATTCTGGAACTCGATTTGAATAGGTCGTATGTGCTTTTGTCGATATAATATTCGATCAGTTGGATTCGCTTCTTATAGCGGAAACTGTTGAAATTCAACAAAATCAATACATATTTACAACCGATTGCTTACAAAACAGGCTTTCCGTTTTATCATTGAAAGCCACCGAAATATCATCCATATTTCTACTATTACTAAAATAAACTGATCGAATTTTATATCGATGAAAGCACCTAAGACCTATTCAAATCGAGCTAAATTAAATCGTATCAGATCCGGGTTAAACCGATGCCTATAAATATTGTTGCCAAGTCAGGATTCACTTTACTATTACTTTAGAGCTTTTAGTAGAACTTGTTACTTCAGACTCTAGTTTAATTTAAAAACACTTCACTAATACTTTACTTTTGCAAAAAAAAAAATAAAAAATGAATAACTCTTTTAAAGAAAAACTAGAAAGGACGAGCAAATTCCTTTTAATTCTACTACTGTGCTTATCTTCGGACAGATAGGCCTATTTCGTCTGTGACTTACAGACTTCTTCAGTGTCAAGTGCTCGACTGAGTCGAGCACTTGACACTGAAGAAGTCTGTAAGTCACAGACGAAATAGGCCTATCTGTCCGAAGATAAGCACAGTAGTAGAATTAAAAGGAATTTGCTCGTCCTTTCTAGTTTTTCTTTAAAAGAGTTATTCATTTTTTATTTTTTTTTGCAAAAGTAAAGTATTAGTGAAGTGTTTTTAAATTAAACTAGAGTCTGAAGTCAGGATTATTTTACTGAAGAATTGTAAGTATTACAGGATTCACCGTTAAAAGAATGGATTAAATAAACCAATATATTCTAGTTTTAGCTGATAAAAACAATCACCAGAGTTCTAATCTGCTCAAAGAACTACAGTATCACACTCCTTCGGCAACAGGAACTGCTGGAGGAATTCTTACTTAATAAACTCCCGGAAGAGTCATAAAGTCATAAATAGGGTACTGAAAGCACCTGATCTAACCTCACTTTGTTTGACAATTCAGCGAGCTGTTTACAAGAGTTTTCAAAATGTTAGAATTTTTGACGAACGGCAAAAATTAAATTCATGTTTTTCGTTCCCAAACCATTGTGATACGAAAATCTTGACGAAAATATCGATTATTTTCAACACTACTAGTAAAAAATCAATCGTTTAACTATAGTCTGTGGCTTACGTGTCATATAAAAAACCAGCCAGGACAGGACAGAGGGGAACGATAACCCACGATTTTTTTAACCCCGGAGTCCCCTAAATGCACGGAAACAAAACTTATTGATTGATGCACCAAGCGGTAAGAAGAAGAATTTTGACATCCAAGCGGTGTGCCGTTTACATCCATCGACCAATCAGCGACGAGGATCTAATCGACGGCACACCGCTTGGATGTCAAAACTTCTTCTTCTTTTCGCTTGGTGCATCAATCAATACTCAATCATCACTAAATTGAGAACTCGTTTTGTCAGCTAATACAATCATCAAAACAGAATGACTAATTTTTGATGACGACCAAAAAGCAAAACAATCATCAATATCACTTCAAAGTAGTTTTTTCGATCACAACCTGTGGTTTCGCGAGCTATTTTCTGTTATTTATGTAAAATATTCCAAATTGTACAGTATTCAGGATGTACACACTTCTCAGCGGATTCTATAAATATCTCACACAAAAGGACGAATACTGCATACTGATCCTGGGCCTGGACAATGCTGGCAAAACGGTAAGCAACCCAGACTGGAACGAAGTGATTTGCGTGGCATCGTACATATGAATCAATCTCCCCACTTGAATTGCAGACCTATCTGGAAGCGGCCAAGACCAAATTCACCAAAAACTACCGCGGGATGAATCCCAGTAAAATCACCACCACCGTGGGGTTAAACATTGGCCAGATCGACATTCAGGGCATCCGGATGAGCTTCTGGGATCTGGGCGGCCAGCAGGAACTCCAGTCCTTGTGGGATAAGTACTATTCGGAGTCGCATGCCGTTATCTACGTGGTGGATTCGAACGATCGGGACCGGATGCACGAATCGAAGGAGGTGTTCGACAGGATGATTGCCAACGAGTACCTGTCGGGGGTCCCGCTGCTTGTGCTGGCAAACAAACAGGACCTGCCGGATTGCATGGGGGTACGGGAGATCAAACCGGTGTTCCAGGAAGCGGGACATTTGATTGGACGGAGGGATTGTCTGGTGATGCCGGTGTCGGCGCTGACGGGGTGAGTTGTATAGGGGAGATCGGGGTGATACGCGCCCTTCGAAGGAATAACTCTATTTTATCCATGAAAAGCTTGAAGTTCAATATGCTTTCCTCCATTTACTAAAAACTGTAATTCAAAGAACGATTGGCAAAATATGTATTGTTTTTCATTGTTTGGGGCGGGATTTGTGGGCAAATCGCGCCATTCGAACCGCTCTTGAAAATTAGGATTGTGGTGTGTGGCTTCGTCAGTGGTTTGAGTGCTGCATGCCGCATCACGGCGTTTTTTCTACGTTATAGCTGACGTTCAAAAGAATTACACATTTAAAAGGTTCTGATTTCTTGCTCTGTGCCACAGCAGTCATAGGGTTTCGCGCCACTTGGGCGGTGGCTTCTATATTCGTCTGTTTTCCACTATAACTCAGTCAATTTTGAACCAATTGACTTGAAATGTTGTACACGGGTAGATACTATAGGTACCTATCTCACCACATTCCAAAAGTTGTGTCATTTGCAGGGTGGCCACACAAAATCAAAATTGAAATTCCCGCATTTTTCCCGCATTAGTTTTGATTTTTCCCGACTTTTCTTAATATACCTGTTGAGATTATAATACATCCAAGAGCCAAGCTTTTAAGTGGATCTGTAATCTTAGTGCTATATTTACAGTGCCATTGTCATACTAGGACAGTTCACATTTTTTGGAGACATTAACAAATATATCACAACAATTTTACATGAAACATGTGCTGGAAATTAGTTTATTTTTCTGGTGGGTTTGAAACGTAGATGAAATCAATACTTGAAGTTATTTCAGTCGGAATTCCCAAAGTTTTTTTTTAACTCCTTGAGAAATGTTTGATCAAGTTCCTATGAAGTATTTCTCTAAAAAAAACTGAGGGAATTAGCAGTAAACTCCTTAGAATTACTCTCAAATATTAAAAAAAATGGTTTCTATAAAATACTTTTAGGTGGGATGAAACGAAAAAAAATATAGCTGAATTTGTATTCTCTATCCCTGAAAATAGCACTTACATTTGTAGCGTGATTTGATTCTTCAGAAATTTTAGAAAAAAACAAATATTTTAAGGACCTATGAAATCACGTTTTTGAATAGCTTACTTGGTTACTTGTTGATTTTTTTTGGTGGAATCTAAAGAGTAGTAAACACAACTTCTCAAACAAATTATGATCATTTTTTTTTTGTTAAATTCCTCTAGGAGTTCAAAACGAATTAATAAGCATTCAAAGCATTGGATTAATTCTCCATCTAAAAGAAAATAAAAAAAAATGGCTCAGTTAGGCCTTTGAACAAGAAATGAGCTAATATTCTTCCAGTACTTGAGACATTCTTGTCTTTCAAGATTTCATTAACAATTTCCACCGAAAATACCGCAGAGCTGTTTCTAGCCCCAAAACTGTCATAAGGCAATTCTCCATATTCGCATTAGGAAATAGGTCAAAACACGTTTACAAAGTTCACATTTCAAACAAGTTTTGCATTAGTTACACTAGAAGGTTTTCTAGATTATTTTTAGCTCTACTGAAAACACTCCAAGAGTCTCTTCAAGTGTTTCGTCATAAATTCTAAGAGCTGCTAAATGTTTCAATAAATATTGTAATAAAAAATCCGCCAGACGTTCTTTCGAAACGATTAAATTTATAATTCCTTTAGTAATTTTTCAAAAACATCGGAAATTCTTACTATTATGGCTTTGATATTACAGGGAGCATCAGAAATTCGCTAAAAATACCGTTAAAGGTTCCTACAAAGCAATTATTAGAGGTGAACCAGCGTCTGGCTGAAAGCCTCTTTAATAAAGAAAAAAAAAAAAAAAAAGCAATTATTCCAGGAAGGTTTTCACTAACAAATTTTGAAATTATTTTAAAATCTTTTGTTGAAAATATTAATTGACACTTGGCTCAAAACTCATCCAAGAAACAAAAATTGTACCACCACGAACTTCTACAGAAACCATTAAAATATAAACTCTAACATTATGACACAAATTTTCTCCAGTCAGAAAATTCTCTTCAAAGTTCGCCAAACATTTCACCAAAACACAAAATCGGCAATGAAAGAATAGAAAGTGACTACATTGAACATTTTCTAAGAAAAATGTTAGAATTATTGTTTGGCAGTTCTACTGAAAACTATTACAATTTTCTACCGAAATTCTTGATTTTTTGGGATATTTTTCACGTTTGAAGGCCTTTTCCAAACCAATTCAAAAATCAGTTTTTTTTTTTGAAATATCGATAATATGTTAGTGCCTAAATTTGAGATCTAATGTTGATAATAAGAAGCTAGTCAACTGGACATTCTCTATCAAACAAGAAATCATTTGCAATTTGAAAACCAATATTCATCATCAAATGTTTGGATTTAGGAATTTGTACGTTTTACAAGAAGCCTGTCTCAAATCTACTTATCTGTTAGAAAATCCATGAACTAAAAGGTTAACCTAATCTAAAAGCTTTGTAGGAGGAATTGAAGAATGCTGGAAAACTTGCAATTTGAAAGCACAGAATGTTACTAGGCTCAGTGTACCAGTTATGGCTATAGTACCTCAAATTCGCCATAGTTGATTTTCAACCTTTAACGATGCAAATCAACAAGAAAAAATATGTGAACGAAAGATCATAGCATAGCATAGCATAGCATAGCATGAATACTTGCACAAATCTTGGATGGAGTTGCAAAGCTGAATGTATCCACTGACATTGCTGATGTCGCTACTATTTACAATGTCATAGACCCACTCAGCTTCACACACCTGGCCAAGTCCTTGCAAGCATTTATATTTCCAATCATCAACTTAGAAAGAGCCCAGAACTGAAGCAGCTTCCAATAGATGAACGGATATTGAAAATAGCGAATTTTCAATTGATATGTATTTGATATATATAGAGTGGTATAAAGAGTGTAATCAGAAAGATCATATATGTATGATCATTTAACATTATAATGTACAAAAAATAAATCAGAAGGATCTCACCAAGTTCCATTTCTTTGGACGATCGTATTCACGCCTCTATTTTTTCATGATGCGTTCTTCCGGTATGCAATCTTCACAGTCTTGACGCGCACACCAATGTCACCGCAAAGTTTTGTTGGTTCAAATTCGCAAAACGTCACCTACAATTTCTGTACAGCATACCCACTTTATCTTATTTCAATTTTCATTTTATTCACCAATTTCAATCGTTTCGCCTTCTGGAGAAGTTTCATCGCAACTACACGCCGGTCAAACTGTCTCAAACAGTTTTTCAGGAAAATTCCTCGGCG
This sequence comes from Aedes albopictus, assembly GCF_035046485.1. Classification (NCBI taxonomy): domain Eukaryota; kingdom Metazoa; phylum Arthropoda; class Insecta; order Diptera; family Culicidae; genus Aedes; species Aedes albopictus. The sequence continues at coordinate 6,650 of NW_026916757.1, forward strand.
ATTAACCCTTCACGGCACAAATCAGACTCACACTTTCTTCGTTCCGCCTTGAAAGGTGCAGGCCGCATTAAATTCACCGAGATGAGACGACGAGAAAAAACGCGACAGAAGGTCATCGCTAGACACCACGAATCATGCTCACATTATGTAAAACTTCCCGACTAGTTTTTTGACGCGAAGCTAATGCACCGTGCACTGCACTATCTGGGTGCGACACGAATGCACAATTGTGTAAAGTGTCGTTAATAAATAAACAAACAAACAAACTATCTGGGTGGCGTAGTGCCGGGAGCCACGCCACCACCAGAATCGCGAAAAACAAAACAATTTTACAATTTTCTTTTCAGTGGATCACATTCATGCTTTAGTAGCGCACTTTTTTATTTTCCCTATGTAAATCTTCTTCAATATTCACTTTTCACTATAAGAGTCACAATTTTCAAAACCTAACATGCCTAATTAGCAGACATGTTTCAAAATTCCATACCGCCTTGGAAAACGCATGCCCGTCATTCGTCAATATGCAGGCCGCATTAAATTCACCGAGAAAAGATGACGAGAAAAAACGCGACAGGAGGTTATCACCAGACCACGAATCATGCTCACAATATGTGAAAATTCCCGACTAGTTTCTGGGGTGAAGCTACTGCCAATATGTGAACGAAAGATCATGTTCATAAAAGATGACAGCGGTCATTTAAACTTCCCATTTTGCTCAAATTATGATAGAAATAAATCATTTTCCTTAAAATTTCGGCTTCTATGCACCCTATTGCGCCATAGTGTACCAGTTATGGCAAATCCCATAAGGAATGCATGTAAATAGTGCGAAGTGGAACCGAAATTCCTATCATTGGCACACGCCGTAATAATCTAATCTAATCTAATCTCACACTAACGCAGCCATTACTTGAATGCATCCTGGAAAATGAAGACTTTTCAAGTCTATCATTTTTCTTGTCTAACGGCCAGGCCAACTGCGCAGCATGTACCGCAGAGAAGATTTCAAGGGATAGAAAGATTTCAACATAGTAAATATTTGAAAACATTCTACACCTTGAAATCGAGGGGAAAGATGGAAGCGTGGACCTCCCGTACCAAACGCTTCCAGATAACGATATAGATATTTAAACATGTTCGCATGTATTATTATGGTGATGTATACGGTGATTTGCTAAAAAATATTGATTAGTGCGCCAGGAATGGTGGTAAGATTCTTCACTGAAAAGAGAATAAAAGATTAAGTAATATATACAGAATAAGGCATAAGTGATACACTCGTTACAGTTACTATTTTTTTAAAAAAATGGTATTATTATACAATAAAATTACCTGAATCCTCCTGAAACAAAAGGTTTATTAGAAGTTAAAAACAAAAAATAAATTAAAACATAACCATTACAAAAATTCATCAAATTTTAATCTGGTATGCTACCACTTTAGGTAGTAAAATAGCAAGATTAAAATTTGATGCAATGTGGTAGATCTTACACCGTAACGCACCGTTCTAAGGTGATCTACCCACGTTACGGGAACTATCATTGGCACACGCCGTAATAAATAGTAAAAGTGGGTTTGGCTCAGATTTTATATTTTTCCTGTTAAGAATGAAAACAAATCTATCGTTTGACATATCGACGACATTCGTCTGTCTTCTTCTTATTTTTGTAGAAGTAGTTTTCCTTAGATAGTGCGATAACTGGTACAAGCACCCTAATTGTTAAATTGAGAGATAAATTAGTAAAAAAAAAATCACGTTCTGGTGTGTTTCAAACCCATGACTCCGTTTTCGATAGACCGGCGCATTAACCAGCTAAGCCATAGACATTTAAAAATTGTAAAGTCTTGTAAGAATCTTGATTTGAAGTTAGCAAAGTACTGAAATAAGGTTTGGGTTTACATTACACAGATAAAATTAATGAGATTTACACGTCACGTAAACTTCAGTTTAGTCATGTAAACTTAGTGTTATGATAGTTTACATGATATATCATGTAAATTTGTGTTATATGTCATCAAGGGGCTAGTCGCTTGGAACATTGTGCCAAGAGGTGCCAAGCACACCGTCTTATATGCTGTGTGGCACATCTAGGCACTCTGAGGCACAATTTTGACACTTGAGTTTGGGTGAAAAAACTAGGCAACCATGTGTATTTGACCTGCAAAATGAAAACAAACAGTTGGTTGTCTTGGTAGTTGCCAAGCAAAGTCTGAATCATCAAGCAGTGGCACTTCGGGGCACACTGAGGCACAATTCAATACCCAGTGGCACACTGAAAATAATTGGCGCAAGTAAAGATGTGCTCAGCGACTCCCCCTTGTATGTCATGTAATTACACAGAGTCATGGTGAATTACATGACATATAATCTAAGTTTACATTATATTTTATGACTTTTACATGATATGTCATGTAAACTTCTGTGATATCCCACGCTCCAATCATGTGCATCATATGTCACAGAATTTTGCACTCTTTTTTTGATCTGTGTACAAAATTCCCGATGATAAACAAAATTCCCGACTTATTCCCGCATATTTCCCGACGAATTTAAATTCCCGACTTTTTCCCGCATTGCCCGAAATTCCCGAGTATGGCCACCCTGCATTTGGTTCAAATATGACTGAGTTATAGTGGAAAACAGACGAATATAGAAGCCACCGCCCAAGTGGCGCGATTCCCTAATTCAAACGCCAACGATGATTTGGAGTTACAGCGAGAATATGCGCATTTTGCCCGGAGTGTACTCTTGAGGAAATTAAAAATATTATTGATTAGTGTAAAACTTACAAGTGGTGCGCCTACAATTAAGGCTTGTGCAATTTAGAATCGAAGCTTAAGCGCTTCATGTTATAAATATAATTGTTTAATGTGTTACGTTTAATATTCGTGCGTTCTTTGTGTTACATGTTTTATTTTAATTTATAAATATCCCCAAGAATATTCCCCTAATTTTAATGAACATTTATAGGGTTCCGGCAGAATAGAGGCCCGTGAAATGCAATCCTATTTTGATTACCAACTTTCAGGCTATTTCGTGCAGCGGTTATGTATCTACTAGCGATACAAACCTTTCCCTGACACGGACATCAAGATATAGAATTTCTAAAACGTGTTTTTGAATGTGACATTTTAGGAAATTGATGAACCATAATATGCTGAAAGCCGAAAAAAATACCTGTTGTAGATTTCTAGTAATAAAACCCGAATCGGGATGCCCGATGCCTCGTCATACTGTGATCGGAAGGTGTTATCCATCTGGATAACAAACACAATCATGGTTTGTGTTGTGCTGTACTAATTGATCATGTCTCCTATTTGTGCATTTGTAAGGTTCCTGTGTCGTGATATGTTAATCCTTTGTCATAATTAATTTTCTTTTTTTTTGAAACATGGCGCCCAACGTGGACCCTAGCAGTTGTAGGGTTCCATGTTGATTGTTTGTAACGTGGCGCCTGGCTTGCTCAGTCGGTAGAGCATACTAATCCTGTAACCGTGTTTCGTCTGACAGGTTGCCTTTTTGTTCGCAGCGTTACTTACTTTCTACTTACTATTTATGTTTTGTCTAGGAATTTCTAATCTTACGGAGGCCTTCTGATTCAGGTTTTAATAAGAGATGTTTACATTTTAACATTGGCGTAGTTAGCTCTTTCTTTTTTTTCACTCAAAGAGGAGAAAAAGAAGGATGAAAGAGGGGGCACATGCCCCCTCTTGCATCCCTCTCTTTCTCGTGTTTGTTTAGGAGAGTGAGTAAGAAAAAAGAAAAAGCTAGCTCCGCCAATGCATTGTGATGTCCCTGATAGGGAACGATTCACTTATCTGATAATTGATTTTGCCCGAAATGACCTGAAAGTAGGCAATCAAAAATGAGATTGCTGGGATCTCAAGGTGCTCTTTTACTCCAGAGCACTATAAATGTGCATTAAACTTTAAAATGTTTACAATTTAACACAAAATAAAACTTGTAATACAGTGCGGACAGATTTAACTTTGAGAAAAAACATTAGATCAATTGAAACTTATTATGACGTAATTATCGATTTATGATCGAACCTGTTGTAAGGACATTTCTCATTTTTTCTACTAAACCAACATTTTTCCCTTTCATCTTTTTCAGGGAGGGAGTTGATGAAGGCATCAAATGGCTGGTGGAATCCATCAAACGCAATTCCTTCGCCCGTCCTCCGAAAACGGAGGACACATGATAAGTGGATCGACTGAGGCAAGTTTCCCGTGTGCAATTTCGTTTACTGATCGTGTTAAACTCACGAAATTTATTCCAATTCATGTGTATAATGCCACTCAAGACAGAAAGAAATGGTATTTAATGCAAATAAACTTGTAATTAATTACCTGAACTAAAAGAAAACTCCTTCGTCGTCCTCTGCGTGGTCCTTGATTCCGGCGAATGCCGAATCGTCGGTGCTGCCCCACTTGGCTGCCTCGCCGCCACGAACCTTTACGTTGTAGCAAACGTTTTCGCTCTTCAGGAGACTTTGGCGCAAGGTGAACAACTTCTGCGAGAACTCCCGATTCTTGGCATTGCTCACCGACATGAACCCTTTGTACAGTTCCTGCAGGAACCGACAGTGATCGAAGCAACTGTCCACGTCACCGGAACCGAGCGAGTTGATGCACTTCCGCATGACTTCGCCAGTCAGATCGCCCACGCCCAGAACGAACTCCATCGGCGGCATCAGGCACATCATGTCGATTGGCTCCGGCTTACTGTCCGGTTCCTCGTCAGAAGACGCCTCTCCTTCGGCTTTTTCGTTCGGTTTCTTGGGCTGCTCCGGCTGAACCTTGTTCTTCAGCATGTCCTGGATCGTGTTCCAGTGGGAAATGTTCGACGAGCCGACGTACTCGCAGAAAGTGAACGCCTCGATGAATTCCTGCAAGCCGGCCGTGTAGGCACGGAGAAATTGGTACGGGTCCTGGCCGTGCAGTTCCTTGGCAATCGTAGCAAAGTTGGTAAGGCATAGCTGCTGCAGGCGGTGCTTTGCCTCTTCGCACACTTTCGATTGATTGTTTTTCCTGGGGAAATAAGATGTTATGAAGAAATAGGTTAAACGCATAATCAAAAATCTGCTTTTTTATCGGAGAAAAAGACAAAACGGGCTTGGTGGTCTAGTGCCTACCGCTTCTGATTCGTATGCAGAAAAATCCATTTCCCCCTTCCTTCAAAGTTTCACAGAAACGTGTCAATCTACCATATAACGCGTACAATTTATGCAACCAAGCGAACTGTGCCGATTCTTCTTCAGAATAATCAGCATACAATCTATTACCTAAATATATCCCCTATTCAAGGATCACATCACCGACCAAGGGTGACTCCAAGGTCTCATATCCTACCCTACTAACAAAATGCCCCATCCTTGCTGGTTGTGTGGACGCAGAGTGCTCTAGGTCTCTAGTGGCAACAACCATCATACACTAGCATTCCTGTCCCTTCGTAACTGACTGTAAGGACTTGGCCGGCACCCGTATTGATCCAAAATGTTTGAGCTGCTTAACCTTCCTTTTGCATCACGCTGACGTAGTATACGGTTTGGGCACAGACGTAGGCGTAGTATGTGGTTTGGGTCAAAAATAACCCTAATCCCAAAGGAGGGTTAAATTGCACTTTGAGGATAAGTGGCATGTCCTAGCTCTTTATTCAATTGGATCTCAGTGCAATTCATACCAATTCAGAATTCAGATCAATCACGGAGGAGCAATCATTGACATGTACAGTATAGTCAGTCTAAGCTAAGCTAAAGCTAAAAAAAAAGTAACAGTTGGCTTCTTTAGCGGTGTTGAGATAATTCCATATTCAGAATCTGCATGCAAAACTGAGCCGAAATCCAAATTTTCATGAATTTTGGTGCCCGGGAACCTATTTAAAAATCAGTTTGAAGTTTGTATGGGAGCGATTTGTCGAATCACCCCTCGTCGCATTTTGTACTGGGCGGAGCTGTCAAGTAGTTGGTCAGCTGTCAAAGGGTGATTTCGAAAAATCTCTTCGAAAGCGATTTTAGGTACCAAAACGAAGTTCTAAAAATCTGAAAAAAATCATGGTGGTTCAGAAAAATGTGCTCTTTCGTATAAAATCAAAAAAATCATTACATTTTTCTTAATTTAAAAACCCAATTCCGCGAAACTTGTGGGAAAAAAATCTCGAAAACATCATAAAACTGTAGCTTGAATTACTTCTGCAAACTCTTTCATTCATAACAATTGAAGGAACACCGTACCATCGATGGTTTGGCCAGAAGCCTATAATCTTGGACACGATAATTAATGTCACATCTCATGAGAAAATCGGATGAAATTGAATGAGAAAAGCAATCAAGTAAAAGTTCGTAGGATACAGTGCAGTATCGAAGACCTACCCGATTTCATTCATAGCAAACAAAGTGAAGTGCTTTTTCCCTTGATGAGCGATCATACAGACAAGTTTGATGATGATCTCTCTCTATCTAATGAAAATGTTATTTGGGAAGATGCATGAACTATTCTCAGCGTAATTGAAAGCAATCACGAAAATGATCCGAATGATGTCGTGAGTGAAAATATTTTACCTTCATTACAGCCCAGCTGAATTGGAAGGACGAGAACCGAAGAATCCCAAAGAGGCGTTGGATTCCACAAATAAAATCAAGTGGCAGATGATCATACCTATATACACCTGTATCCAGTATGATCAATGATCAGTGATCATGCTGGGGACGACGGGTTCGATTCCCAGTCGGTCTAGGACATGTTCATAAAGGAAATTTCCTTGACTTCCTGGGGCATAGAGACAAGCATAAAGAATCTTCGTAGATGCCACACGAAGAGAGCAAAAGATGCTCCCAGTTAAAAACTATGGAAGTGCTCATAGAACACTAGGCTGAGATCAAAGGCTGGGATGCATGCTTTGTCTCAGTGAGGACAAAGAAGAAGATCGAGTTCTTGTGGCGAAAAAGGATTCAACCAATGTGATGCTGACCCCTGCTTGTACAAGAAACTTTCGAATGGTGACATTTTTGGTGACATTGCTATGTGATGTGCTGAAAGATGACCTATAAAATGATGAGGCAATTATACTGCCGTTCTACGCATAGTTGTCCCATGTTATATGGAATTCCCATATAACATGGGACAATTATGCGTAGGACGGCAGTATAGCATGATACCTCAAAATTTCTGTTCGTGAACAAAATGCGTATTTGAATTATTACGATAATTAACAACCCATTCAGTCTATCGTAAAATAGTCCAATACCTGTTATCATCCATGTGATTTGAGATATCATTTGTTTACATTGTACGATGTTATGAACTATTAGAAAACGATAATCTGTATCAGCATTGTATAATATTATAATATCGTCATCCAGGTCAAGAGTCCAAATTTTGAAGCGTAAAACTAAAAAAATACAAATGAATACAAAAGCAAAATCAAACAGAAACAGAGGTTTCACATAAAAAGTGGTACAATAATTTTAAAATAAGGAGAACGTTTGCTAACTTTTCGCTAACTGGGCGCACTGATTCACGGATTTTGGTTTGTTTTCGTTTCTAAGGCAATCTAGCGTTCATCACCCTTCTCTCTCAAGCAGCCACAGAAGATAGCAATTTTGTGTTTAATATTTACATAGGGAAACGTTTCCGTATGAAAACAGTCCTATCCTCCTCGGCAGCGAAACAGAGAAAGATGATCAAACGTCAGATTGCCTTCTAGCCATCATCATCATCAGCTGGGTGAGTTTGACAGTTCTCAATCGTCACTGCCGTGTGATGGTGTCATCATCAGTAGGGGGGTTAGTCATCCAATCAGTCAGTCAGTCCGAACCAAGCACCAAGCACCCATCCAGTCTACGACGAAACTTTTATGCGAAAACTTGCACCCTCATAACAAAACATTGGAATCGCTCCATCGGAACGGAACGGAATACCACCATCAGCGTCAAAGCCTCTCAGCAGGACAAGCAAGCTGCTGGTCGTCGCGCAATAAACACACAATCAAGCGCTCGGTCTTAGTTCGGTCGAATCGCGGTACGGTACGGTACGCTGGCTGGTAGTGCGCGACACGACACCAAGGCGGAGTGAGCAGCCGAGAGAAATCGGAAGTGACCAGAAAGTGGCAAATGCCTTGGGATTTTCAGGACAACCTAGAGTGAGATTCGCAACTGCAGTAGCAAGAGAGCTGGTCAACTATTAGTGCACTCCTGATTTGCAGGGGTAAGTGGATGACTTGAGGCTAAGGTATTTTGCGTGACACAAATCAACTTCCTTTCGGGGTAGGCAGCAGCAGCAAGCATATCGGACTGTGGGGATGGGATGGGTAGATGGGGTGTTGTGATATGGCAGCGGGGCAACGATGACGAATAAGTGCCACGGTGAAAAGTGTTCCGATAGCAATTATGGATAAAAGTTGGTATTGAAACAACCAAAACGAAACGGAAATGTGAAATTGCAAAATTGCAACAATCTTTCGATGTGTGGGTGTTTGTAGACTGAAAAGTCAAAGTTCAAAAGTTTAGAGACAGCTTTCCGTCAAGAAGATTGGACGTTTTTGATAAAGTCAACATTTATCTGCCACACTAGACCTCACGATCGAAGAGGTTCAAGAAGCTCCGAAGAGACACAGAGTAGGCCGCAAATTTGCAGAAAGTATATTAAGTAGAAGGGGTATAACGCCGCGAATCGCTTACTGCGATTACATCTTGCAAACTGCGCCGTGGTCGTGGTGGTTGTTGTGTTTTTCTTTTCGCTTTTATATGACTTATCCAATCCAATCGACTAAGGAAAGGTGGCAGCAGGCGGCCTATACCAAGCGAGGAGACTCGCGCGATGAGGTAAGCCACACGCGTTCAGCAGAGTCGTCGTCGTCGTCGTCGTCGTCCAGGTGGTTGGCTTTACCTATATCATTTGCTGACTAGAGAAAAGTCAAAAAGTGAACTGCACTTTTTGATCGATGAAAACGTGCAGGTAAGGTAGCACAATCAAAATGCTATTAGGGAGCTGAAGCTAACAGCAAAGCCCAGGGCTGGTAGCGGTGATCTATATTGTTGAACAAAGTCACAGAAAAATAGCAAATATTAACTCGAACGATGTAAAATTTTAATCAAATTTCTACAAGAACATCTCGAGGAATTATTCTAGCGAATCTACCAGGAAAAGAGCTGTTCGGTTTAATAAAATATGTCCTGATAATGAAAAGTATGACTGAAACAAATTTAAATTTTCTCTCACCCCTCCCCTCGAAAAAAATACTGATAGCCAGGTTCTTCCAGAGTTTTTGTTGTTGTAGTTTCCATCTTTGTATAAAATCCTACTAAAATTTTGATAATTACATTGTTGGAAAAACAAATCTTGAATTCAATAACTCTCTTGAAAATCCACTACAGCGATCTCTAGGGGATTATCGGGATATTTTTTCAAGAAATTTGTAAAGGTTTTCTGTTATTTAAAATTTGATTGTGGAATCTTTGGAAACATTATTGGAGGTATCCTATATAATGTTCAATTTTAGAATATTTTACAAAATACTTATGACATAACTAAATAAATACAATACAATACTAAATGGACTTCTAAGAAAAACAATAGGAGTATGCTTACAGAAGAAAATATTGCTAGAATCGCCAACAAATTTCTTCGGAAATCATAGATATATATCTAGTCTAGTCTTGTCTACACATACACAGACATCATGGAAGAATCCTGGAAAATGATAGAATCGACTACTTCTATCATTTTTCTTGTCATTATCAATACTTGCAGTGAATCAGTGATGCATTACAAGTATTGAAGCGGCCAGGCCTACTGTGATACTGTATAACGTGATAGATATCACATATCATTAATGCAGTGGAATGTGTGTGTACCCGTTACTCGAATGTTCCTCGTATTATCCATAATATTAGTCCAAAGTCACGGTAAAGGCTGGGTATGCTGCGCAATTCAGATCCCATTGTGATCCACTAGCCTCTGCCCAGCAACTCCTATCCCTACCTCCACGCGGTACCGGCCGGAAACTATGAGCAACCTTAGGGAAGATCGGGTAACCAACCCCGGTGGGACCTTTGGTCGTAGGCTGACAGGGAAGGGGGGGTTTGCTTCGGCAAACCTGAGCGTCTGTTCTCCAGGAGGAGCGGCTCACAACAGCGTCTGATCCCCATGTTAGGGGCGGCTGATCTACGTCCGAGTGCCAGGGAAGGACTCTAAGCTCAACTGTGCACTATGGTCCTCCGGAAAGTAGGGGGTTGGTGTCAGGCCCTACGAGCCAGCCGCAAAAACCCATTGTAACGGAAAATCAGCAACAGAATAATACGAACCGAGACCAACGGCAACGACCCCAGCGAACAAAAAGGACTTGCGATTGGAAACTCGGTACGTGGAACTGCCGATCTCTCAACTTCATTGGGAGCACCCGCATACTCGCCGATCTACTGAAGGACCGCGGGTTCGGCATCGTAGCGCTGCAGGAGGTGTGTTGGACAGGATCCATGGTGCGAACGTTTAGAGGTAATCATACCATCTACCAGAGCTGCGGCAACACACGCGAGCTGGGAACAGCTTTCATCGTGATGGGTGATATGCAGAGGCGCGTGATCGGTTGGTGGCCGATCGACGAAAGAATGTGCAGGTTGAGGATCAAGGGCCGATTCTTCAACTTCAGCATAATAAACGTGCACAGCCCACACTCCGGAAGTACTGATGATGACAAGGACGCATTTTACGCGCAGCTCGAACGCGAGTACGACCGCTGCCCAAGCCACGACGTCAAGATCATCATAGGAGATTTGAACGCTCAGGTAGGCCAGGAGGAGGAATTCAGACCGACGATTGGTAAGTTTAGCGCCCACCAGCAAACGAACGAAAACGGCCTACGACTCATTGATTTCGCCGCCTCCAAAAATATGGCCATACGTAGCACCTTTTTCCAACACAGCCTCCCTTATCGTTACACCTGGAGATCACCACAGCAGACAGAATCTCAAATCGACCACGTTCTGATTGACGGACGGCAGTTCTCCGACATTATCGACGTCAGGACCTATCGTGGCGCCAACATCGACTCCGACCACTATCTGGTGATGGTCAAACTGCGCCCAAAACTCTCCGTCATCAACAATGTACGGTACCGGCGACCGCCACGGTACAACCTAGAGCGACTGAAGCAACCGGATGTCGCCTCAGCATACGCGCAGAATCTCGAAGCCGCGTTGCCAGACGAGGGCGAGCTCGATGAGGCCCCTCTGGAGGACTGCTGGAGTACAGTGAAACCAGCCATCAACGACGCAGCCGAGAGCACCATCGGGTACGTGGAACGGAATCGACGGAACGAATGGTTCGACGAAGAGTGCAGAACGGTTTTGGAGGAGAAGAACGCAGCGAGGGCGGTAATGCTGCAGCAAGGGACTCGACAGAACGTGGAACGATACAAACAGAAGCGGAAACAGCAGACCCGCCTCTTTCGGGAGAAAAAGCGCCGCCTGGAAGAAGCGGAGTGTGAAGAAATGGAACTTCTGTGCCGTTCCCAAGAAACACGGAAGTTCTATCAGAAGCTCAACGCATCCCGCAGCGGCTTCGTGCCGCGAGCCGAAATATGCAGGGATAAAGACGGAGGCCTCTTGACGGACGGACGTGAGGTGATCGAAAGGTGGAAGCAGCACTTCGATCAGCACCTGAACGGCGTGGAGAACGTAGGCACGGGAGCCCACGGCAACGGAAGGAACGACGACGCCAGTGCAGCGGAGGACGGAAATGAACCAACTCCCACGCTGAGGGAAGTTAAGGATGCCATTCACCAGCTCAAAACCAACAAAGCAGCTGGTAAGGATGGTATCGCAGCTGAACTCATCAAGATGGGCCCAGAAAAGTTGGCCACCTGTCTGCATCGGCTGATAGTCAGGATATGGGAAACCGAACAGCTACCGGAGGAGTGGAAGGAAGGGGTAATCTGCCCCATTCACAAGAAAGGCGACCATTTGGAATGAGAGAACTTCAGGGCGATCACTATTTTGAATGCTGCCTACAAAGTGCTATCCCAGATCATCTTCCGTCGTCTGTCACCTAAAACAAATGAGTTCGTGGGAAGTTATCAAGCCGGCTTCATCGACGGCCGGTCGACAACGGACCAGATCTTTACCGTACGGCAAATCCTCCAGAAATGCCGTGAATGCCAGGTCCCAACGCACCACCTGTTCATCGACTTCAAAGCGGCATACGATAGTATTGACCGCGCAGAGCTATGGAGAATCATGGACGAAAACGGCTTTCCTGGGAAGCTGACTAGACTGATTAAAGCAACGATGGACGGTGTGCAAAACTGCGTAAGGGTTTCGGGTGAACTATCCAGTTCATTCGTATCTCGCCGGGGACTGCGACAAGGTGACGGACTCTCATGTCTACTCTTCAACATCGCGCTGGAAGGTGTAATGCGACGAGCCGGGCTCAACAGCCGGGGAACGATTTTCACGAAATCCGGTCAATTTGTGTGCTTTGCGGACGACATGGACATTATCGCTAGAACATTTGGAACGGTGGCAGAACTGTACACCCGCCTGAAACGCGAAGCAGCAAAGGTCGGACTGGTGGTGAATGCCTCAAAAACAAAGTACATGCTGGTAGGCGGAACCGAACACGACCGGATCCTTTTGGGTAGTAATGTTACGATAGACGGGGATACTTTCGAGGTGGTGGAGGAATTCGTCTACCTCGGATCCTTACTGACGGCTGACAACAACGTGAGCCGTGAAATTCGGAGGCGCATCATCAGCGGAAGTCGGGCCTACTACGGGCTCCAGAAGAAACTGCGGTCGAAAAAGATTCACCCACGCACCAAATGCACCATGTACAAAACGTTAATAAGACCGGTAATCCTCTACGGGCACGAGACATGGACCATGCTCGAGGAGGACCTACAAGCACTCGGAGTTTTCGAGCGACGCGTGCTAAGAACGATCTTCGGCGGTGTGCAGGAGAACGGTGTGTGGCGGAGAAGGATGAACCACGAGCTCGCTGCACTTTACGGCGAACCCAGCATCCAGAAGGTGGCCAAAGCCGGAAGGATACGGTGGGCAGGGCATGTTGCAAGAATGCCGGACAACAACCCTGCAAAGCTGGTGTTTGCAACGGATCCGGTTGGCACAAGAAGACGTGGAGCGCAGAGAGCACGATGGGCGGACCAGGTGGAGCGTGACTTGGCGAGCATTGGGCGTGACCGAGGATGGAGAGCGGCAGCCACAAACCGAGTATTGTGGCGTACTATTGTTGATTATGTCTTGTCTTAATGATGTGGAACAAATAAATGTATGTATGTATGTATTAGTCCAAAGTACCCTTGCTGTGTTTAACAACTACGATCAATAGCTCGACCGTCAATATCTATGACCGCAGAGGACGAGAAGGCCGGAGTACTAACTTTCCTGGGTACCCTAGTCATACACCAGAATAATGGAATCGTGAGTAGAGAATGTTCATAAACCACGTAGACCAAAATTTGGTTATCTCAGACCCCCCTCCCCCTTGTAGACTTTTGTTTATACAAAAAATTGAAAATGTGTATGGAGCGTAGACTTTGACTAGACCCCCCCCCTTTCCTCCCAAGAAGTCTATGTGGTTTATGAACAGCCCCGTACGAAGTGATATTCCAAGCCCATCTCTGAAGGACGTCTGTTGAATTATCATTCCTTCCACGCAATGAACATAGAGCCAGCTAACCTCAAATCTACCTGTGCACCAAGTATAAAATCTTGAATTTTTTGAACAAATTTGTTTGTAATAAGTAGAAAATGACGAGAATAGCTGCTTTCATCCATTTCTATCTCAATTTTGATCATAAATTCCATGCAATTGCAAGTTTTAGGGTCAGTGCACAGGTAAAAAGTGAGGTTACGCGACGCCACTGCATAGAGCTTAATCCTCTACTTCCCATAGTTGCCCTAGAACACTATCGATTTTTGACGAAATCGAGACAAACGGATTCAGATAAATATGATGGAATAGTTTTTAGAATATGATTGTAATCTCAATAGGTAAACCCAACTGCCTACTACTTGTTTCAATAGTGGAACCGAGCTACACAGCTAACCACTAAGTGGTCAAAGGAACAACTCAAACACACAATTTTCCGAATCCTACGGCAGAACAACTACCCCTGGTCATTAATGAACAGACTAATTAGCACATCGGGAACAACCAAGCAGTGTTCATCACGATAGCTCCCTCCAATCACAACATGTAACTTAGCCACCCACCACAACAACCATCGCAACCAGATCCATGAACAAAAACTATCCTTCCAGTATTGGCAGCAAACTCCGCAAGCACTAAACAGTCAGATACCAAACGATGCCATACACAAATTTATGCCAAACATCCTGATACTGAACCATTCCATATCCGAGATCCTAAAGAGAGAATATCAAGCTGTTCAAATACCCCAATACAACATAAAAACCACAAATACACTTCTCAAACCTGTAGAAGATGTAGTTTTCTTGATAAAAGCCAAACAAAACCGGTCGAAACGTTGGGTGATTTAAAACTAGCCGTTTAGATTGACCCTGGATCGAGAAAGCAAATATCCATACACTTGCAGTATTCCGGTAGAGAATCACCTAATAGCTGTATAGAAAATTACAAGCAATTCTAAGCGTAACTATCTGCCTACCAGCTACTAATCCGCTAAAGCTAGCAGCCCCCAAGGAGCTCCCATCTTTCCTTGATGATTGGAGATTGGACAACTCCGGATCCATGACCGGAAATGTTGGAGTGTTGTTAACTTCGGAATGACTGTTCGTAGTTTTTGGGGGTGTCCGGCGGCCATTTGGCGAAATGCCATCTGGCCGAAAGGGACGTTTCGTTTGGCCGAATTATGATCAAAAGAATTCAGACGAGACGGAAACTCCGGATAGCATCCTAGCTGCCAGTATGATCATCAGAAATATTTCCTTCTTTCAATCATAGGCTATTATTTCTAGTTTGATTATGAAGCGATCAGTTGACGTTTAAACTGCGAATATTTCTGTCAAAGATTTTTCCTTGTTTGACTCATAGGCTGTTCTTTTGAGTTATACTGATATAGAGAACTGTGGCATGATTACTTAAATTTATCATTCCTTTTTCGGCCAAACGACATTCGGCCAAATGACCCAGAACCTTTTTTGAACTAATTTAGTTTCGATTGGTCAACAAACATACTTGACCAATCCAATCCTTATGCAGGATTTTGTCGAGAATCTCCCTGTCGATACAAAACTGGATTATGCCTTGCTTGCACAACGATTAATCAACGTTGACCTTGAAATCTATGCGGACTACATAAACGATTGCATCGATTGGCGACAATTCTTTGCAGGCAAAGGGAAAAGTTGTGATATCTTACACATGTCAGGAGCAAATGCCCAAAGCCTAAATATACGCGTGCAGCGTCAGCAGATCGATGACTAAACGGAGACTAAAATGCCTTAAACGTCAATCATCTCAAAGTCTCCGATGTTACATGACAGCGTAAGGCTACAGAGCAATGACTTTGTGTTAAAGTGGCTCTGACTCCCACGAACTGGAACAATCCAATCCAGGAAGATCGTGGTTGCTCCCACTTGTTAGTAGTGATCGGAAATCCCAAGAAACTCAACAAGATTGTCTTCTTCTTTTTCTTGGCGTTCCGACTCCTCTGAGGAAAAGTCTGTCTCTCAACTTCACATATATTAACTGCGAGCTTCCTCTGCACTGAGCATTTTGCATGTGTGTATCGTGTTGCAGGAACGAAGATACTCTATGCTCAAGGAAGTCAAGGACAATTCTTTTATGAAAAGATCTTGGACCGACCGGGCATCGAACCCGTTACGCTCAGCATGATTATGCAGCCTTTACAGCTATAGCCACAGCTCTGCCCTCGTATTTTGCAGATATTGACAACGAGACACTGTGTATCGTTCTCAAAGTCCTCTGCAAAGTTATTCTCAACCGGACACAGGAGAAGATATTGACGCAACTCTCGGACGGCAGCAAGCAGGATTCCGTGCCGAACGATTCTGTGTGGACCATATTGTCACGCTCCGTATCATCCTGGAGCAAATCAATGAATTCCAAGAGTCTCTCTACTTAGTGTTCATTGATTACGATTACTCAATCACGGAAACATGTGAGAAGCCCTCAGGCGCAAGGGTCTCTTTGGGAAAATCATCGGCCTCATTGAAGCACAATATAGGGCATTTTCGTGCAGAGTACTGCATAACGGTGTTTTGTTCTATTCCATCTGAGTCGTTGCTGGAGTGAGGCAAGGATGTATACTTTCACCGCTACTGTTCCTCATCGTAATCGCCGACATCCTTGTAGGTGCGATTGATCGTGGACCAAATCGTAGGTTGCTGTGGCAGCCCAATACCATGGTGCACCTAAACGACTTTGAACTGGTTGATGACGTTGCTCTCTTAGCTCAACGGCGCTCTGATATGCAGAGCAAGCTCGATGATCTTGCAGATCGCTCCTCGACGGCAGGTGTCACCATCAACGTCAACAACTTACCTTACCAATTAGGCTAAGGCCGGGGTGGCCTCTGCTGTACATAATAGCCGCATCCATTCCACTCGGTCCATGGCTGTTTGTCTCCAGTTCCACACTCTGCGTAGGGTCCGCAGATCGTCCTCCACTTTGTCGACCCACCTAGCTCGTCTTCTTGTACCGGTCGGATGACTCTCGAGAACCATTTTAGTCGGGTTGCTATCCGACATCCTGATGACGTGACCCGCCCACCGTAGCCTCCCGATTTTCGCGGTATGGACGATGGTTGGTTCTCTCAGCAGCTGATGCAGCTCGTGGTTCATTTGCCTTCTCCAAGTCCCGTCTTCCATCTGCACTCCGCCGTAGATGGTACGCAACACCTTCCGTTCGAAAACTCCAAGGGCACGCTGGTCCTCTGCACGTAGGGTCCATGTTACGTGCCCATAAAGGACGACCGGTCTAATCAGCATTTTGTAGATGGTTAACTTCGTGTTACGGCGAACTTTGTTCGATCGTAGAGTTCTGCGGAGTCCAAAGTAAGAACGATTTCCTGCCACAATGCGCCTCTGAATTTCTCTGCTGGTGTCGTTGTCGGCGGTCACCAGTGAGCCCAAGTACACGAATTCTTCAACCGCCTCGATTTCATCATCGTCGATATGAATTCAAAGTGGCGGGCGCGGTGATTCCTCCCTGGAGCCCTTTGCCATCATGTACTTTGTCTTCGACACATTGATGACTAATCCAATTCGCCTGGCTTCACTCTTTAGTCGGATGTACGTTTCCTCCATCGTCTCAAATTTACGAGCAATAATATCAATATCATCGGCGAAACTATGCAGCTGAACGGATCCATCGTCGCCTTGATCAACCGTGTCAGTTTATCCGGGAATCCGTATTCGTGCATAATCTGCCATAGCTGTTCTCGATCGATTGTATCATACGCCGATTTGAAATCGATGAACAAGTGATGTGAGGGCACGTTGTATTCGCGGCGAATGGCGAACATCTGGTCCGTTGTAGCGCGTTCACCCATAAATCCAGCCTGATATTGCCCCACGAACTCTCTTGCAATCTGTGATAGACGGCGGCATAACATTTGAGAGAGTATCTTGTAGGCAGCGCTCAGTAGTGTGATCGCGCGATAGTTCCCGCAATCCAACTTGTCGCCCTTTTTGTAGATGGGACACACGATACCTTCCATCCATTCCTCCGATAATACTTCCTCCTCCCAAATCTTGGTAATGACCCAGTGTAGTGCAGTGTTGGTAAAAACTCAAATTCTCAAATCTCATGCTTGAGTTGTTTCACGCGCGATTCTTGACTCGCCAAACTCACCGTCGAAAAAATCATGCATGAGTTGACTCGCAAATTCACTCATTGCTTTATTTCTTGGTATTCTTATTACTTACTTCGATGTTTTAAAGATTATATGATGGAACAAAAGCAAACCTATCGTACAACAACATTGGATGCCGTTCAAATTGATTTGGGTTCGTTTTACAAGCGAACGAGATTTCAGCGCTTGACTCGTGAGAGCGAGATTTTGCATGAAAATCTCGCGCGTGAGAAAATGATTCAGAATCGCGCGCGAGTTTGCTCACGCAGGAGCGGTTCATGAGTGTGCTTTGAGTGTGATTTTATCAACACTGGTGTAGTGCTCTCACCAGTGTTTCTCCACCGTATTTTAGAAGCTCGCTTGGTAGTTGATCTGCTCCAGCGGCTTTGTTGTTTTTCAACCGGCCAACCTCCTCTTCAATCTCTTGGAGGTCAGGGGCTGGAAGTCGTTCGTCCTGCGCACATACTCCAAGATCTGTTACCACGCCACCTTCGGTACTTGCAACGTCGCCATTGAGGTGCTCATCGTAATGCTGCCGCCACCTCTCGACCACCTCACGCTCGCTCGTGAGAATATTCTCGTGGTTATCTCGGCACATGTCGGCTTGTGGTACAAAGCCTCTGCGCGAGCGGTTCAGCTTCTCGTAGAACTTTCGTGTGTCCTTAGCGTTGTACAGTTCTTCCATCGCTTCGCGATCTCGTTCTTCCTGCTGGCGCTTCTTCATCCGGAAGACTGAGTTCTGCCTGTTCCGCGTCTGTTTGTAACGTGCCTCATTCGCTCTCGTACGGTGTTGCAGCATTCTCGCCAATGCTGCATTCTTCTCGTTTTTCAACTGTTCACATTCGCCGTCGTACCAGTCGTTTCTGTGATTCGGAGTCGCGAAGCCTAGTGCTGTAACCGAGGTACTACCTATGGTGGATCGGATGTTCCTCCAGCCCTCTTCAAGTGTAGCTGCGCCACGCTGCTCTTCCGTTGGTAGGGTCACTGCTAACTGCTGCGCGTAGTCTTGAGCCACTTCTACGTTACGAAGTTGCTCGATGTTGAGCCGCGGCGTTCGACTTCGATGCGTGGTGATAACTGTCGAAAGTTTTGAGCGCATGCATACAGCGACTAAGTAGTGATCCGAATCTACATTCGCACTGCGGTATGTGCGGACGTTGGTTATATCCGAGAAGAATTTACCGTCGATTAGAACGTGGTCGATTTGGTTTTTTGTTTGATGGTCGGGTGATCTCCAGGTGGCTTTGTGGATATCTTTGCGGGGGAAGAAGGTGCATCGGACTACCATACCACGGGAGGCTGCAAAGTTTACGCATCGCTGGCCGTTATCATTCGATACGGCGTGCAGGCTGTTTCGCCCGATTACCGGTCTGTACATTTCCTCCCTTCCTACCTGCGCGTTCATGTCACCGACAACGATTTTCACGTCACGCGGCGAGCAACCATCGTATTTTTGCTCTAACTGCGCATAGAACGCTTCTTTCTCGTCATCGGGTCTTCCTTTGTGTGGGCAGTGCACGTTGATGATGCTGTAGTTGAAGAAACGGCCCTTAACTCTCAACATGCATATCCTTGCGTTGATCGGCTGCCACTCGATCACACGTTGTCGCATCTTGCCCAACACTATAAATCCTGTTCCCAGTTCATTGGTGGTGCCACAGCTTTGGTAGAAGGTAGCCGCTCGATGCCCGCTTTTCCACACTTTCTGTCCAGTCCAACAAAGTTCATGCAACGCCACGATGTCGAAGTTGCGGGGATGTAGTTCGTCGTAGATTATCCTGTCACATCCTGCGAAACCTAGTGACTTGCAATTCCATGTTCCAAGTTTCCAATCGTAGTCCTTATTTCGTCGCGAGGGTCTATGCCGATTGTATCGAGTCGTATTTCCTCCTATGTTATTCGCAATGGGGATTTTTACGGGTGGCTTATTGGGCTTACGCCAACACTCCATCGTGCCAGTTCTGATTAACGTCCCAACCCAGGCTGCACTACCAGCTAAGCACACAACTCTTAGCTGGCGGTCTTTGTCATCACTTGACCCGTGGAAGCATGAGGTAGGAACTTGTGAGGACCAGAGCTATATTGGACGCTCTCTTTATCGACTCACCGTTTTGCAACGTCAACAAAACCAGACCAAATCGTTGGATGTAAACACGGTCAATCCTTCCAGCTTTACGGTAGCTGGGCAATCAGTGGAGAATGTTGAAAGCTGTCAATATCTTGGTAGTCAAATGGCGGCCGATGGTGGCACCAAGATCGAAATAGGTGCACGAATCAAGAAGTTGAGGGCTGCTTTTGCGAGTTTATGAAATGAATGGAAAAATAACAAGATTAGTCGACACACCAAAATCTGAAATTTCAACTCGAACGTAAAATCTGTGCTGCTGTACGCCAGTGAAACTTGGTGTAAATCAGTGGAGAACACTCAACGGCTGCAGGTCTTCATCAATAGATGCCTGCGGTATATAATTCGTGCAAGGTGGCCTCACAATTGGACCTCCAACGTGGAGCTCCATCGTCGATGTCATCAAAAGCCGATAGCGACAGAAATTCGGAAGCGAAAGTGGAGGTGGGTAGGCCACACTCTACGCTAGGGGCGGAAACGAAATCTGCAAGCAATCATTAGACCTCAGGACTGAAAGCAAGGCGATATGCATATAATCAATCGGCTCAACGATTCCTCTGTCAGTGGACCGAATACATTCTCAAGTTGCTATTTGTGGATCAACGTGCTCTCCTAGTTCCATGCAGAACGTGAAACACTGTTAAACGACTCGTTGTCAGCCCTGAAAGCCACAAGCATGCACGGTTGCTCCTTATCACTTGTGTGGCTTCTTTTTGTAGTCTTTTGCAAATATAAACACAAAACTCCCAACAGTTATGATTGACGGCGATAGTATGTTGAAGGCGCGACGCGAAAGGATCAGTTCAATCATAAGGGAGTGGTTCAAACACGACGCGCGGGGTGGCTAGCTGATCATTGTTCAACCTTTCACATTCACACTCAGTTTCAACTACAACAGATCAACCCCTTTGTTACTCGTCTCGTCGGTCGTGTCGGTCGGATGCCTTGTGAGAAGGATCGTCCGTCCGGATGATGAACTAAGATGAGAGTCAATTCAATTTAATTTGTAAATCAAATCAAGACCTAAGACCACATTCAACCAGCATTCTTTCGGTGTGGAGTAGATTTTGTTAATGGAAGAGTACTCGGTCAGAAGTCCCATTCAGACATCGTCGGGTAGATTTTTAAACAGTGTGCAAACATCAGATTGTGCTTTTCGTTTTGATACCAACTGAACTGTGGAAAGATTGTGAGTCATCGCACCTGACTAAGTTTCGTTAACTAAAACAAGCAGTACCTGGTGTGAGTTGAATGATAGCGCGAGTAACTGCATACACCACATCACATACCTAGGTATACATTATCCGTTGCTCCATCAACGTTTTCATAGTCAGAAAGAGTGTCTTTTTATGTCGTGTATGTTCACTATCATTATCGGACGAGTATTGAATTGGATTTCTTGTTGTCGTACGCCGCTGCTCTCCGGACTGAATTGGGAAGGCGCACCTGGCAGTGAGGCATACCTATGAATGATACGGAAGTGTGGCATAATGCGGTGGTTTTCGAAAACCTTGACCTAGAATCTGCGACGAAGCGTGGATTTATGAATGAGCGAACACATTGCTGCAGGATAGATAGGCAGCGATGGACGACGTTATTCTATGGCTAACAAACGAATGCACGAATGCAGATTCCAGGAAGAAGCAAGCAAGTGGTGACCTACGCTCGAGTGTATAGCTGATAGGATTTACGCGCGACCGACAGAAGGAGAGTACATAGGACGTGGTGAAGCAATTGAATAATTTACGAGTGTAATCGGGTTGAGTGCCATTATAGTGATGTGCACGTTGACCTCATACCACCGCAGGGCTCTCTCTATTCTCAGTGAAGGTATAATTTGGCAGCAATCAATGGCATTATGAGTGCAATGATTGTGTTGTAGGTACTCGTGGAGAATTATTGATGACCTAAACTGTCAACCTGTTAGCGTAAATGGATTAGTATCAGAATAAGAACCACTAGCATTATCGACCTTTGAAAACCTTGTTCTGACTGGCTTTACTCCACACAAAAATTCATTTTTAAGGCTCAAGCATCCGTCATAATTTTTCGGAAAATAAAAAGCAGTTTTCTCGCTGTAAATCAAAACATCGATCATGAAAATATTTTTTTTTTTTATCTAGTTCGTTTATTTGGGGCTCAATCGCGTATAACGCTTTACGGAGCCGCGGATCTTTCTTTGTACTTAATAGTATACATTATACAGAGTAATAACTTTTTAATGATATCTGTTAGTAATGGGTGGAAGCCAGGGTACTCGTGGCAGCTCGAGGTTAGAAGGTCACATTTTGAGGGATGGACAGGGTAAGGATTGGGCCAAAGGTTTCACTGCTGCTCATCCGGGGGTGAATCGCATCTTGCTAGCGTATTCGGTGCCTTGTGGTGTTGGTACCAACTTGTTGTGGGACTTGGTCTTCCGGATGGCCAGGAGCAGCTTGGTAACACAAAGAGGACAAAACAGAGAAAAAAAAAAACTGGAGAAGAAAACACAAGCAAATTAAACTTTTATACCAGCAGAGCGAAGAAAGTCGAAAATACATCCCATGTATGTGACATCGCGGGTCCCCAACACATCTCTCACAAGAACAAAGGGTTGTCTACCTCGGGCCTCAAGGGTATCCAAAAGTAGCGCTCTGGAGGCGTCATTATCCGGGCATTGCCAAACTACGTGGTCGATGTCATCATAACCGGAACCGCACTTAGTACAAACATTGCTCAACGCGAGGTTAATCCTGTGTAAATGCGCGTCTAGCGAGTAATGGTTGGACATAAGTCTTGACATCACGCGAATGAAATTGCGACTTACATCCAGACCATACCACCACACTCGCAAAGAAACATTAGGAATAATGGAATGTAACCACCGTCCCAGCTGGCCATCTCGCCAATCATTTTGCCAACTTTGAAGAGAACTCTGGCGAACAAAATGGAAAAATTCATCATGTGAAATTCTTCTATCATAGATCTCACCTTCCTGTGCGCCCACCTTTGCGAGAGAGTCCGCCTTCTCATTGCCATAAATTGAGCAATGTGAGGGGACCCATACAAAGGTAATCTTGTATGATCTTTCGACCAGTGCACCCATCTGCTCCCTTATTTTTGTAAGAAAGTAAGATGGAAGTTTTACAGGTTTCATCGACCGGAGTGCCTCAATCGAACTAAGGCTATCCGAGAAGATGAAGAAATGGTCTACGGGCATGTTTGAAATCATCCCCAAAGCGAAATTGATTGCTGCCAGCTCAGCAACATAAACCGAACAAGGTTCCTGAAGTTTGCGGAAGGCGGTGAAATTTTCATTGAAGACACCGAAACCAGTGGATCCATTTATGCGAGACCCATCAGTGAAGAATCTCTTGCAGGAATTGACATTTTGGTACTTTTCGTTAAAAATGCGAGGAATAGATATACATCGAAGTTGATCTGGTATTCCATGAATAGCTTGTTTCATGGACAGATCGTATTTAACAGAGGTACTGTCATTAGTGAAGTGTACACGGGGAGGATCATAACTTGGTAGGCTTATGTCAGATGACATGTAGAACAGATAGATTCTCATGAATTTTGATTGAGTGTTAAGACTGAGCATTTCTTCGAAGTTTTCAATGACAAGTGTGTTGCTCACTCCACACTTGATAAGTAACCTTAGCGAGAGCTCCCAGAATCGGTTCTGGAGAGGTTTCACCCCTGCCAGGACCTCAAGGCTCGCATTATGCGTTGAGTGCATACAGCCGAGAGCAATACGCAAACAACGGTATTGAATTCGTTCCAACTTTATTAGGTGGCAGTTTGCTGCTGAGTGGAAACAGAAAGAGCCATACTCAATAACAGAGAGAATAGTCGTTTTGTAAAGTTTCATGAGGTCTTCCGGGTGAGCACCCCACCATGTTCCGGTAATTGTGCGTAGAAAATTGATCCTTTGTTGACATTTTTGCACCAAATACTTGATTTGGGTACCCCAAGTGCCTTTTGAATCAAACCAGACCCCAAGGTATTTCGAAGTCAAAGACTGGTCGATTTCTATTCCCAAAAGATTGAGTTTCAGTTGGGCTGGGTTCCGCTTTCTAGAAAACACAACCAATTGAGTTTTTTGCGGAGCAAACTCGATCCCTAAATCTCTTGCCCAGATTGACAGATTATTCAGAGAATTTTGCAATGGTCTTTGCAACATTTCTGCATGTGGGCCTTTTAGAGAAACCACAGCATCATCTGCAAGTTGTCTTAGCGTGCATTGTCCTTCCAAGCAACTATCAATGTCTTTCACGTAAAAATTATAAAGCAAGGGACTTAAACATGAGCCTTGGGGTAGGCCCATGTAACTAATTCTGGAAGTTGTCAGTTGTCCGAGATTGAAACTCATATGTTTTTCTGACAACAAATTATACAAGAAATTATTCAAAATTCCTGGAAGTCCACTATTGCGCAGTTTTTCTGACAATATTCCTATGGAAACTGAATCAAAGGCGCCCTTAATATCCAAGAAAACTGAAGCCAGTTGCTCCTTTTCCGCAAAGGCCAGTTGAATATCTGTTGAAAGCAACGCTAGACAATCGTTTGTTCCTTTGCCCTTGCGAAACCCAAACTGTGTATTTGAAAGCAAGTTATTCGATTCGACCCAATGATCGAGTCGTGATAGGATCATTTTTTCCAACAATTTCCTTAAACATGATAACATAGCAATTGGGCGGTATGAATTATGATCAGACGCTGGTTTACCAGGCTTTTGAATAGCTATTACTTTGACCTGTCTCCATTCATGCGGAACGATGTTGTTCTCCATGAATGAGTTGAACAGGTCTAGTAATCGTCTTTTCGCGATATCTGGGAGATTCTTTAGAAGATTGAACTTGATCATATCGCTTCCCGGAGCAGAATTGTTTGATGAAAGAAGAGCCATAGAAAGTTCCAGCATAGTGAAGGGTCTGTCCAGAGAACCGTCTCTTGGGGATGTTTCCCAAGAAATCGGTTGTGCTGGGACTGAGTCTGGGCAGACCTTTTTCGCGAAGCTGAATATCCAACGGTTGGAGTATTCGTCACTCTCATTAGAAGAAGAGCGGTTTCGCATGTTGCGAGCCACTCTCCAAAGCGTTGTCATTGAAGTTTCTCTTGAGAGACCCTCAATGAAGTGTCGCCAATAACTACGCTTCTTCGCTTTCAGCAGGTTTCTCAGCTGTCTTTCGAGCTTTGCGTACTCTTGATAAAGATATGAGGTACCGTGCCTACGAAAAGTTTTGAAAGCATCAGATTTTTTAAGATACAACTGGGTGCAATCATCATCCCAGCCTAGTGTGGCTGGTCTTCTTTTGAAGGTTGCACTAGGAACACGTCGTTTTTGTGATTCTAATGCACTCTTATATATCAGTTCAGACAGGAATCGATACTCATCCAAAGGTGGGAGGGGATTGAATGATTCGATGCCAAAAGATACCGCTTCTGCATACTTTTGCCAATCGATATTCCTTGTGAGGTCAAAAGGAACCTGAATTGGATGGTCTGACCTTTCACTATTATGCTTTATGGTGGTTATAATGGGTAAGTGATCACTACCATGAGGATCCTCGATTACCTTCCACAAGCAATCGAATGATAGTGAACTTGACCCCAGTGATAGGTCGAGACGACTTTCTTTGCCGTCAGATGCAATACGTGTCACTTCACCTGTATTTAAAATGTTCAAATTGAAATCGTCGCACAAATCATAGAAAATGGCCGCTCTATTATCGTCATATGGTTCGCCCCACCCTGTACCATGCGCGTTCATATCACCCAGAATTAAAACTGGATGTGATAGTGCAGAAACCGCATTCCAAAGATGACGGCGGTTAATTGAAATTCTTGGAGGAATGTAAACGGAAGCTACGCAAAGTTCTTTACCCTTTACGTTTATTTGGCAAGCGACGATTTCTACGCCAGGATGAGTCGCGATTGGAATTCTATAAAATGAGTAAGTCTTTTTGATCCCCAAAAGAACTCCCCCATAATGGTCATCTCTATCCTGGCGTATAATGTTAAAATCGTGGAAGTTGAGTTCATCTTCAGAAGAAAGCCATGTTTCACAAAGGGCAAATATATCACAATCAGAGTTGTGAATCAAAAACTTAAACAGGTCTAATTTAGGTTTTAGACTATGACAGTTCCACTGTAGCACAGTGATCATATCTTGTACCTCACTTGATGAATTATCCATCGAAAGATATGATCGCAGCAAGGAGGGGCCATGATTGTGTCAGATTCCGAAGATATTCTTCTACTGTAGGTATAAACATATCAATAATGCCTCTAAATGTTTCTGGAAGGCTGAGGGCATTATATAAGCGATCCACGAGAACCCTAAAAGTAAACAGTCCTCGCTTGGGTCTAGGAGGCTTGCTTGAACTGCGAGGAACTTTGGTAGCTTTTTTCTTGCTACCTTGTCGATTATTTCTCTTTGAAGTGTATTTAACAGGCGGAGACGGGGGTGACAGGTTCTTGCTACAACATGGATCTGAAGCTAGAGGAACCTGATTCTTCGGAGTTTTTAAGTTTACCCCGTCTCCTTTAACATTAGGCAAACTTTTGAGGGAAGACTTTAAAAAGACCTTTCGGCGCAATCCCGGGGAAGATGATGACTTCCTTTTTCCAGGTGCGTGTACCTCCGAAAGAGATCCACCCTCATCAGTTTCGCCATCGTCCTGATCATCGGAAGACAACTCCTGATAGGGATTTTCAACTGGGACAGCTGATTCAGACACGGAATCTGGTGTTTTAAAAGATTTCACCATCTCCGCATATGTCTGTTTGGAGCGCTTTATGATAGAGCGACTCTCATTTCGAATGCGTCTTTTGTAAGCCGGGCAAACTTGCAAGTCGTGTGGATCTCCGTCACAGTAGCTACATTTTTCCGCTTCCTGTGTGCAAGAGTCCTCCAAATGAGCTTGGTTGCATTTGCCACAACGGGGCTTGTTGTCGCAAAAGCTATCACTGTGACCAAACTGCTTGCATTTGGTACAATTAAAAACCTTCGGCCTAAAAAGATGCACTGGGTAAAAACCACCATCAATTACAACAAATTCCGGGAGGACGGAACCTGGAAAAGTCACTCGAAAAAACGCTGAAGGCGAGTACACCTTTTTATTTCCTTCCATGGAAACCTTAGATAAGCGTTTACAGTCTAGGATAGCCACATCAGGAATTGACCTATTTTTGAAACGACCAAAGCCGGTCTTGATGTCCTCACATGTCAGCATTTCGTCGAGGATCTTCCCCTCCACCTCCACTTCTCGTGCTGGCACATAGACCGCGTATTCAACAGTAAACGCTTCGTGTTGAGCAATTTCATTTGCTGCTTTGTAGCTAGGTGCGGTAACACGCAGCTTGGATGCTTTCACTTGGTGAACAACGGTCCCAGGATACTTACGCGTCAGCTCTCGAGAAATCGAAAGCATATTCAATGGTTTGCATTTGCGCCGGAAATAGACAACCCAAGGTCCAGGCGAAGATGGCTGATAAAACCGCGTACGAGCAATGATATCATTAGGAGGCGTTTCGCCTCCAATCGAATCTTCCATGTGGAAACAAATTTATGAAAAATAACTCAAAAGTGCAAAGAGGAAGAGAAAAAACCTTAAAATATTTACAGTGCACTTTCTTCCTTAGGACGACAACTGTTTGGTTTGTAAACCAAACAATGTTAATAATATATAAAAAAAAAATAAAGCAAAAAAAAAAACTTGTACTAATAATATACGAATTCAATTCTTATGATTATTTTAGCGCACCCTGTAGGATGCAAAAAAAACAGTATTGAAAAAAAAAAGAAAAAATAGCTAATAAAAAAAAAACAAAAAAAAATGTTCTGTTATTTACAGTTTGTACACCCTTACCCGTATACAGTAGTTTGGGAACCACTGTAATGGATGTCAAAAAAAAGCACGTGGTCGAATGTGGACTGGGGATACAATAGACAAAAGCGATCAAAACAAATTGGGCAGACAAAAGAGTGTATCGAAAGAGTGATACTTATCTGACCGGAGCAGGTAGATATTTATCAGGCAGGCAGATGGTAAAGCTGTCCGTCGCGTCTGCCTTCGCACCCGTCGCCGCCGTCCTCTTTGTTGACGGAGAGGCTGATGATGGCGATAATGATGACTTTTGGATGCGATTATTCCTTGACCTTGATGTACGATGATGCAAGCACCTCGCTTCCGCGTTGCGCTGGATACCACCTTGCGACACTACACTTCGCACAAGCAGGAGAACGCACGATATAAAAAACCTTCCGCAATTGCGGGGGAAAAAACTCTACTTGTTTAAAGGCTATCGCGTGGTGAGATACGGAGCACACGTCCGACTCGTCCAAATGCACAACAGGGAATGATCATGAAAATATATTCACTGCATTCTATTCCTCATGTGGAGTACAGTGAATATATTTTCACAGCAAAGACTTTTGTTTTGAACGAAAAAACTGCTTTTAAATATTTGATGATGACGATGATTTCAATGACGAATTGTTCAACGTTAACTGGATTTTTCATCGTGTGTTTTATAGGCAAAGACAAGTTTGACATTCGCCAAAATGAGAATAATCTTCCAAAGAATCTAAAGATTTCCGACGACCAGCAAATTCATCTGCTCCAGAGTAATGTTTGTTTGTTTGTTTTATTAACGACCCTTTAACCAGTTGTGATCATTCGGGTCGGTCCAGAGTAATAATCACCCTCTAGGAGTTCCTTCTGAAATTCTTTCAGTAGTTCCTTCTGATATTCCTCCAGAAGTCGTACGTCGAGCTGTTAATTCGGGAATTCCCCAAGAAGTTCCTTCTAGGATTCTCCTTTTTGTGAATTATTATGTTTCCAGTTCAAAACCGAATTAGCGACATTTTTTCTTTGACTTCCGCTGCTTTTGCCTTGCGTCAAACACAATGTCGGAAGTGGGGCGCTGTATTGTACACCTGGTGCTCTATACAGCGCCCCACTTCCGACATTGTGTTTAACGCAAGACAAAAGCAGCGGAAGTCAAAGAAAAAATGTCGCTAATTCGGTTTTGAACTGGAAACATAATACTGTTCCTGTGATTCCAACAATTGTTTTGCGATTTCTGCAACAGTTTTTTTTTTCTGGGACTCCTCAAGTCGTTTCTTATAATCTTTCTTAGAGCAGAAGTTCCTAGATTTGTGCTCTTGAAATTTCTACGAAATCACATTGAGATGGCCAAATTGCAAACCAAAGACCTAAATAAATTTTCTCTATTATTATCATTTCTACATTCGACTCGGAAAAAGAAATGAAGAATCCGCGTCACCGGTAGTTTGCTGTACCGAGGTCAAGATGCAAATATAGTTTACTCTGTCAGTACGATTGTTGTCTCTGGAAAACGTATTCTTCAATAAAGGAGTGGATGGTGGTGAAGGATCATTCAAAATCATTCAAAATCATTGGGTATCGTCAACAAAAATCAAAGAAACGAAAAAAAGGAAAGGACTCAGAAGTATTGCTCGCTGTTGTACCACCAATATTGCGAATGTTTGGTCAACACCTGTCAACACTAATCAAATTGAACGAATTGAAGGCGGTAATTACACGCGACCTTGAAATTGAAAAATTTTGCTGGAACCCATGGGACACAGCTCTTCACATCCTTGTCCATATTGCTGACTGCGCAGGTAAATCCAAGTTATCCCAAGAGTGCATGACTCCTCATTATCCTCACTATTTTCCATCCCTGGTCAGAGTTTCGTGGAAGAAAAGACACTCGCTGCTGTTGGATGTTGTAGATACTGCCTGAAGCGAGAACTAGACTGAGTTGCTTCGGTGTGGTTCGACTCTCTTTTGATGGTTAGCGTTTGTTTTTTAAAGTGAGAGTTAGAGCTAATGTCGTTCGACATTAACCATCCTGAAATTGCACAACTGTGACTACAACTCAATGGTCATGAGACTTCACGGAGTAAGCAAAAATGACGAAAACAAGAGCGTGCTCTACGTGCAAGAAGTTCGCACATTTTATTGCGAATTGTCTCCAGAAGCAGAGCGCTTCTAAGTTCAAGAGAAGCACTCTATGTACCATGCTGTGCATGGAAAGCGAAAAGTAGGACGGTTTGCTCTTCGTTTCTGCAGGAAGTTCGCATGTGATTAGAAGCAATCGAAATCCAAAACGTTTTGTAAGTTCCCAATTTGGCGGCCAATCTTCTGTTAGTGAGCGAAATTAACAAGAAAGACCTGACGAAAGGTGTCAATGCAGTTCAACATGGTTAGTTCAACACCTAAGAAAGATGTAAAAGTCTCAAGACCTCTCAGGCCTATGTTTCAAGGGAATATGGGTATTGTCAGTGCAAGATTAAACTTCAAAGGATAACGTTATTGTAACCAAGAACATCGTCAAGAGTTTACGAAGGCTTTCAAATTTTCATAAATTTACCAAATAAATAAATAAAAATGCAATGGCATACGTGGGACCAGGGCCGGATTTACAAATGTGGGGGCCCGGGGCCACAGCGTTGTGGGGGCCCTGAATAAAGAAGATAAATTTTTCCCACATAACATGAAAAAAAAAAAAACAAAAAAAATATTAATTCTTACAAATATGTAAATGAAGGTATTAATGTAGTTTTGGAAGAATGAGAACAAGAACAATAAGCAGAACTAGCCAAAATGTCAATATCCTCTGAATTATTTATAACAGACTCGAAATTCTAGCGTGAAAGCAATAATAAATAATAATGTAGAGTAAAAAAATGTTCTTGAGTGCATTCGCCGCATTAGATCCCAGATTTAGTCTAAATTCAAGTTCATAGAGAAGCTGCAAGAAGAATTTATAGCTGAAATGTTGAAGAAATATCTTGTCAAATTTGTAGCGCAATCAGTGGTGTCGTTTTTATGAAATCCAACTTATATTGCATCTCTGCTGCAATTTTCGGAGAAGTTTCTGGTCGATCACCATTAAGAATGGACATCTAACAAAAACTTGTTCTAACGCGACTATTAGGGAAGGTTTTGGCGACCTTTCAAAATAATTTACCACATAATTCTTGTATCAAAAAGAATATTGTGATGAAAAATACTGAAGAAATTTTAGAGGAAATTTATGATAAGTTCCTGATGGAATTATTGACTGTATACCATTAGAATTTTCAATTATTACTTTCTTTACAAATTTCTATTGAATATTTCTCAATCCATTTTGTCAGGAGTTCGCCATGGATTCATCCTCATTTCAGTGAACAAATCGCTTTACTCATAAAAATCGTGCTGAAACTCTTTACAATAATCTGCCTTAAATGCATGCTATATTTCCTCTAAAAAATGATTCAACAGATTTGATGTTTTTAAAGTTAGTCGTAAGCTGTCCAGGTAAAATCATACTCAAAAGTACTAAAAATACTACCGACTTTCGAAAAAAAATCTTTTGATTCTTTCAAGAACTTTGTGCAAAATTCTTCAAAATGTTTTCAAAAACTGTAGACAGAAAAAAAAACAAACAAATTTAGCAGGAACTTCATTACTCTGTAATTCATAGAGGTTTGGAGTTCCTTTAGAATTGTTTTTTTAAGTGTAGGAAAATGTTTTGATTTTTTGATTTTACACGCAAGAGCACCCATTTCTAAACCACTATGCTATTTTCAGGTTTTTAGAACTTTATTTTGATACCTAAAGTCAGTTTCAAGGAGATTTTTCGAAGTCACCTTCTGACAGCTGGGCAACTGCTAGACAGCTCCGCCCAATACAAAATGCGACGAGGGGTGACTCGACAAATCGCTCCCATACGAACTTCAAACTGATTTTTAAATAGGTTCTCGGGCAAAGTTCATGAGAACTTTGATTTCGGCTCAGTTTGGCCTGCAGATTCATGGAATTATCTCAACACCGCTAAAGAAGACAATTTTTTAAAGATTTTTTCAGGATATTCGGTGATTTTTCTGAAGCAAATGCACAACAAAAAATAAATGTTAATACATTTTGGAGGTAAAATTTAAAATTTCATAAATAGATGGACAAATATTTACAGTCTTACTCAGAAGAATCACAACATATCACAAACATATTGCCAGTAGACAGTAATTTGAAGTTCTTATGACAAACATCAAATCAAGAGAAACTTCTTGCACTACAAATAACTCAACGTACATATGTACAGATGGGTAAATTATTGGTTAAATTGGGAAAAATCCACAGCTCAGGTGAGATTTGAACTCACGACCCTTATTATACCAGATAAGGGTCGTGAGTTCAAATCTCACCTGAGCTGTGGATTTTTTCCCAATTTAACCAATAATTTACCCATATGTACATATGTACGTTGAGTTATTTGAATTTCATAATTTGACCACACGGATTGGTATTACCGAAAATTTGCACTTCAAGTGAGTAGTTCTTGCACTACTTTTTTTTTCTTGCTTCATATATTTTTTTTTTTCGTGAAGTTGAATTTTGTGGGGGCCCGGGGCCCTGCCACCCCCCCCCCCCCTCTAAATCCAGCACTGCGTGGGACCGCGCATAACTTGCGAAGGGAATGTCCGTTTTGGGTCGTGAATTTGTTTTGTTCTCTTAGTTTCACCCTAGAAAGGTTTGCGAGGCATAAAACATGAAGAAAATGCGAAATTTTGAAAATCGATTTTTCATACATTTCGACGGGGACCTGAACTTGGAACGCCAAAAAAACGCAGTAGGCAAGACAAAGTTTGCCGGGTACAGCTAGTATTCTTATAAATCCTCTAAGGATCACGCCACGGATTCACTGAACATGATGTTCTAAATTCAAAAAAAAATCTTGTCCTACCTACCTCCCTGAGTTTTCCAGCTTTTTTCAGGGAGGCATTATGAAAGTAAATAATTTACAATGCAAGTGAAATTATTTATAATGGTGGTGTAGTAAGGTTGAGATTTCCATAATTTATGCATGATTCTTCCTTGGACTTCATAATTCCTGCTTTGAATTGTTTCACAGCTGATCACAGAATTATTACCGCGAGTTACTGAATTTATCAAAGGTTTGCCGAAGTTTTTTTTTCTGGCTTTCATCCAGTGTTTTTACGTACTTGCTCCCATCAATAGATATTTCCTAGACTTTTATGGTGTTCTTTCAGGGTTTCGAAAGTTTTTCCTTATGTTTCTACCAGAGTTCCTCCCAAGAATTCAGCAGAAATTTTTCACGGGATCTCTGTTGTGACTCCTGGGATGTCCTCCAGAGTTATTTCGAATACGTTTCCAGAGTTTCTCGCTGGATTTCTCCCAGAGATCCTTCCAAAAGGTAGTCAAAGTACCTTCAGGAATTTCTCTTAGTGGGATAGCTTTCCAGCAGTTTTTCTCGTGATTTTTGCGAGCTCTTCCTAGTATTTGTTCTAGACTCTAGAGTTTTCTAACGTTTATCTTGGATTTCTTCGCGGGATTTCTATTTTCAGAGCTTCTTCAGAGATTCTCGAGATTTCTCCAATAAGTCTTGGCAAAGTTTCTCGCTTCATTTTATCTCAACTCCTGAAGCTATCCTAGAAGACATTCCGAAGAAAAATACCTGTATAAAAGCTCCGGTAGTGAACAAGTAAAGAAATCCCGAAAGGTGCATCTCTCTGTGCGAGAAATCCGATAAGCAATAACGGGGAAAAGCCTGGGAGAAGCTCTGAAAGAAAACACAGAGGAACCTTATGAGAAATATCCGCATAGCTCCTGCAGAAATCCCAGAAGGCTCTCTGGAATTACATCCAGAAGAGCAGAAGTGAAATTCTAGGAGAAACAGCGGAAGAAATCCCAGGAGGAACTCCTGCAGAGAATTCGTGAAAAACTCCAAAGAAAACCATGAAGGAGCTCTATTAAATATCTCAGGATTAATGATCTTGTGACAACTCTTCTGGGGAAGTCCCAAGAACACCGAAGAAAGAAATGAGGAGAATCTTCAAGAGGAATTCCGCGAGAAACTCCAGCAAAACTCCGCAAAAATATTTGCGATATATCTTTAGAGTAATTCTTGTGGAAATTGGGGCAAAACGCAAGAGGGACTCCGAGAGAAATCCCATGACGGATTGTGAGAGCAATACCGGCAACACCTCTGAAAGAAGTTTTGGAAGGAAATTACAGGAAGAATACAGGAAGACGTACAAGTACAAGAAAGAATCCTGGAAGGAATTGTTCGAATCTTGAAAAATGCTGGTAGAACCACAAAGAAACCTTAACGGAATGCCTGTAGCAGGGTTTTTTGTTTTTTTTTTTTTTATGGACGAAAGGTAAATTTTAATATCTTGACGATTGTAAGAACTATAAGTGTTATGTTTCGTCTCACGTCGCGCGTATTGTGAATGTCGTTACTGTTCTTACGTTGGCACAAATCACGAAAATTTGATAGCGAACAAAATTTCCCTGAGTATTCCAGGCTTTTCCCTATTAAATAAAATCCCCTGAGGATTCTCGGTTTTTCAGGTTTTTTTTCAGGTAGTAGACATCTTTGTAAGGATCTTAGATACTCGGCAAAGATCTAACCATAAATTTGCACGAATAGTGCTAAAATATCGGCTCGGTAGCAATTAAGTCCTCTCCTCTTCTTGGCGTAACGTCCTCACTGGGACAAAGCCTGCTTCTCAGCTTAGTGTTCTATGAGCACTTCCACAGTTATTAACTGAGAGCTTCCTCTGCCAATGACCATTTTGCATGCGTATATCGTGTGGCAGGCACGAAGATACTCTATGCCCAAGGAAGTCAAGGAAATTTCCTTTGCGAAAAGATCCTGGACCGACCGGGAATCGAACCCGTCACCCTCAGCATGGTAATGCTGAATACCCGTGCGTTTACCGCCTCGGCTATATGGGCCCTGAGCAATTAAGTATCTCGGAGAAAAACCGCCAAGAATTCCAAGATTTCATCTGTTATAACTCAAGCAATTTCGATGATCTGTAGAATAAATTCCTGGAAATCTCTGAATGGGAAATCTGCTAAGGATTTCATTACGTAACCAGCCATGAACTTCGAATCCAACTATCCAAAAGATTTTTTTTTTGTTATTTCTACTGTTCTAGACGCTAGTTCTAAGTGTCCTCCATATGACCACACCGTGAAATAATCCGAACACTGATTGTATTTCCAGAATAATTCGAAGAGATAATCGGAAATAAACATCGATCATTATAGATACACCCGTATGACACTGAACGCAAAACTTTCAAGTACCGAATAGAACTGTGTGACTGCTTAAGATGGTAAGTTTGCTGGTAGTCCGACATAACTCCCACAAATGCTCATAACAAGTTTATCAAGCCCATTGAAAGCTGTTCAAAATGCTGCTCGAAACTTTGTCAGAACATTCAAGTTCATTCCAATTTTAAGGAAGACATAATTGTCATTTTAGCAAAAACAACGTTATGAGCAAAGCTGTATAAAAGGCGAACTCTAATTTTTCAAATCAATGAATATTAGTTTCAAATGAAGAAAATGTCGCCCACCGAATTCGAACCAGTAGCCGCTGAACATTCAAGTTCTGAAATTGGTTCTTAAACAGCCAGAAAGTTTCATTCGGGACTTCATCATCCAAACTTTTTTGTTGAACTTTAAAGTGTATTAAATTATTTTGCCATGACAGGCAAAACTTTTGATTACTTGGGCAATTTTCTCTAATCTGCCAATGGCTAAATGTATGCATATATTTTTAACATGTTACTCATTATCCTTCACCTTTCTTCCATCCTCCCCCAGGGCACCGCTCACCTTCATGATCTCAAACCAGCCCCGGCCAAGTCAGCATTAAACAACCATGGAAACCAACGAAACGTATTTCCCATACTACGGTCCGGACCGGAACTCGTGTTTGGTGTTTAACAAAACCAAAATTCTCCTAAATCTGTACGAAGGCATTCCGGAGACGCTCCTGCTGAACGTCATCGCTTGGCTGTTCCTTATCCTGCTGTTCACGCTCTTGCGCCAACAGGCATGGGATTACGGGCGGTTAGCGCTGGTAAATAGCCACGGCGAGAACAAGCGCTGGACTCAGCTGTTCTACGCCCACGGGAACGTCGGAGGTCCCGGCGGGGTCGAGAGCAGCGATGCCAGTATAAACATCGATCGAGGGTTCTTCTCGTGGATCGTGGCCACCTGGCGGTTAACGCGGGAGCAAATCCTGACCCATAGCGGACCGGACGCGGTCCATTATCTGTCCTTTCAGCGCCACCTGATGACGGTGATGGCCATTATAACGTTCATCTCGATCACGATCATTCTGCCGATCAATTTTAGCGGAACGCTCAGTGGCGATAAGAACTCGTTTGGGCACACGACTATCTCAAACCTGGATCCCAATTCGGGGTCAATGTGGGCACACGTCCTGTTTGCGATCGCGTACGTCCCAATGGTGGTGCTAATCATGAGAAGAGCTTCCGGAAGGAACGCTTTCAAAACGGCTCCGACGCGGACGGTGATGGTGATGAACATTGCTCCAGCGGATTGCGAAAAGGGGGTGATTCGGACGTATCTGCAGCAGCTGTTTCCGGACGTGGGCATTGAGGACGTCCAGATGGCGTACAACATTAGCAGTTTGATTAAAGCGGCCGAGGAGTACGAGAGGATAGCGGACGCGAGGATTTACTGCGAGGTGCACAGGAACAGAGATCGGGAACCGATACAGGCGAGGACTAAGTGTTGTACGTGTCAAACGGTGGATGCGCTGGAGTATTATAAAGATGAAGAGGCACGACTGGCAGGTAGGTTATCTAGAATATAACAGTCCACGCAGTTCATAATCATTTCGATCATTCCAGGTCAAGTTTCCCGCCTAAGAGCGTCGGCTTTGAACGAACCCCTTGGAATCGCCTTCGTAACGCTAAACTCGGCCCAAGAAGCTCAGCACGTTATTCTCCACTTCAAACCAGGCACCTACCGGAACTGGGACCTGGCGTACGCTCCCGCGCCGTCGGATATTTTCTGGGAAAACCTGAACATCGATACCGCCCAATGGTACTTCAAATGGATTGCCGTCAACCTGGTGCTGTTCCTGTTTTTGTTCTTCCTGACGACCCCAGTGATCATCGTGAACCAGCTGGACACGCTGTCGCTGACCAAGAACACAACTTCCCAGATCAGCAAGATCAGTCCGTTGGTTTCGGAGTTTTTGCCGACACTGCTTCTGTGGTCCATGTCGGCCCTAATGCCGGTAATCGTGGCTTATTCGGACACGTGGCTTTCCCATTGGACCCGATCCCGGCAAAACTACGTGATCATGACCAAGACATTCGGGTACTTACTGTTCATGATCTTGATTCTACCGTCCTTGGGGCTGACCAGTGCCGAAGCGTTCCTGCAGTGGACCATCCACTACAACGAAACCTACCGATGGGAGTGTATCTTCCTACCGGACAAAGGTGCTTTCTTCGTTAACTATATCATAACTGCGGCGTTCATCGGTACCGCTCTGGAGTTGATTCGCTTTCCGGATCTGATCTGCTACATTTGGAAACTGGCCACGGCCAAGTCCCGTGCCGAAACCCCATACATCCGGAAGTCCATTCTGATCACTTTCCCGTTCGGAATCCACTACGCCTGGATGGTGATGGTCTTCACGATGAGCACCGTCTACAGCTTAGCCTGTCCACTCATCATGCCTTTTGCTATGGTTTACATCTTGTTGAAACATTTTGTAGATAAACACAACTTGTTCTTCGCGTTTGCACCGTCGAACATGATCAGCCAGGGAAGTGGTGGGAAGATCCACAGCACCGCGGTCACTATGACCAAGGTTTCCGTGGTGCTCCTGCTGTCAATAATGGCCGCGTTGGCGTGGGTTCGATCCGGGGCGCTGGAGATGCGAGCACTGATCCTGGTGTTGGCCCTATGCGTAACGATGGTCATGTTTACCTTCATGTCCCCGATCAAGAAGTGCACTACCAAGCCGTTGAGTATAGTGGAAACGGAAGGACCGGCTCCGGTCTACGTGGCGGATGTACTGATCAACCGAAGGATGGTGTCGGACAGTCCGTCGCACTTGAGCTACGGATCCGACACGACGATGGACATTGTGATGAACGACGCCGGACGAAGTGTGACGGCTTAGAGCAGAAGGAGGGGAAAGTCATTCCAGGCTCGTATACTCAACTCTCTTTTTCAACAGCAGCAGCTAGCTAACATTCGGCTTGCGGCCGGGGGCTGTAAGTGCTTTCCATCGTTCGATCGCTTTCGATTTGAGTACCGCGCTTCGTCGAAGACATTGTGATTCTGTTTTAAATTTTGTTTTATGAGCAGTAACATATTTTTTATAATATTTAGTCTAATTATACGAACCGTAAATTAATTGTAATACTTTTACCACTTATGTTTACCGCTTGTTTCTAAAACGTTTGATTAATTTAAACTAGTATGAACAAGACAGAGACATCACCAAAAAATACGTTCTTGTTTTCAAGAAATCGAATTAGTTGAATTTGTTAACTTTGTTTACTGTGTCTAAAATACTAGTGGCCGTATAGAGTGCTAGAGAGATTTCCTTCCATCTGTTTCACACAATCTAATAACTACTGAATTTTCTGTCTGACATCTATTTCTTGCCCCCTTCAGTAAAAAAAAAAACAGAGAAGCTAACTTCTTGAACGATTGATTAAACGCCTCGACTTAGTCGCGTGGTGATACAAATGGTATTATCTTGTTAATATGCATGGCCCCATTGCTGTTCGTGTGTGGAGTGAAACAATAAAATATGATTGCAATGATCCAACCAACCTTTCGAAACAAAAATAAGCAAACAATTAGCAACCAGATTTTACACTGCACTGCACCAATCCGTAAACAAGCACCCAATACATATTAACAAAACATTAAGCAAATAAATCAAGGGACTGTGAGAATTACAAGAGTATGAAGAAAGTATGAATTATATATATTTTTGGCGGAACTAAACACATTTTTGTGTATTAGTGCGAAAGAAATTCCCATTTGTTGGTAGAGGTATTATACACTAAACAGATTTGTCATAAGCAAAGGGTTCATTCACAAATATCATAACGCCAAAAATGACCATTTCTGACACCTGCTTGACCTGATGCTTGCAATTGACAGGCATCTTTAGTATATAAGTGTTGATAATCTTCTATGCTGAGGCTAGAATGACGTCTGCTACGTCAGATTGCTGGTCAATGTGGATAAGGGCAAAAAATTGATAATTGCAATCGCTTGTCCACGCTGACCATTGAATTCTCTGCATCTGCGCAAGTTCATGCTGAAATGTCGCAGTGTTTTTGTGAAATGGCTGTGTGGCAGGGCGTTCATATTGATCCGTAGGGACAAAACGTTGAATGCCAAAATGCCGAAATCAAGTAATTTAAGCAAATAGTGGCAGGCATGAAGATAGGTAGTACTCTTTACCATAGGAAGTCAAGGAAATTTCCTTTACGAAAAGTAACTGGGCCGACCGGGAATCGAACCCATCACCCCCAGCATAATCATGTTGGATATCCACGCCTTTACAGCTGTTTCTATATTTATTTATTTATGGTTTTCATTCATCTGACACAACCCAGGTCTCAATGAATAACTATAAAACTAAAACACTTATAAAATATTTTACCGTGTACACAAATTACATAAAAATACTAACGTCTTTGAGACAACTTAAAACGAAAACTATCACTGGACATATTAAAATCAAAAAGGTCGAAAACTAGATTGAAAGATGAGCACATATATCTTATCGGATCATGTTCACCGTACTGCCCATTGCGCGCGCCTAGTTGGAGAAAACCACGTTGTCTGAGTCTTCTTTCAGGGGCATACATATTGATTTGCTCTAAGATTAAAGGCGAGTCGATTTCTCCCTTCAAAATTTTAGCGACAAAGACAGCTTGAGCGTTGAATCGCCTCTGCTCCAAAGTATTGAGCTCTAAAAGTCGGCAGCGGTCTTCGTAAGGCGGCAAGTTTACAGGATCAAGCCACGGAAGATTTCGTAGAGCATATTTTACAATTTTTTTCTGTACCTTTTCAATACGTTTTATCCAAGTAGTATGATAAGGACACCAAACTACATTCCCGAATTCTAGAACTAAACGTACAGGGGATAGACAAAATGATCGGGACAGGCAAAATTTCCACTTTACAAAAAATGTCCAATTAGCTGTAACTTTTTGATAAGAGCATCAAATATTCTAAAATTTTTACGGTAAGTTGATCAACTAGTTGTGTATTAGTGGACATAATTTGGAAAAGAATGGGCTATTCTGCACGAAGTTATAAGCATTTTAGAAAAAGGTAGAATTATCCGATAGTCAACTTTGAGCTGTTATATCTCCGGAATCAATGAACCGAATGCAATGAAATTTTGTCCAATTATGACTTATATAATGAGCCCTGAAAAACGTTTGACACAACTTGAAGTTATCAACGAGAGAAAAAGTTATAGCGATTTCATTAATTTGATTTTTCAGTAAATTGGTCTATTTTTACTATGCATTCCATTACTTTTTCAATGAATTGCCGCCTATGTTGTTACTTTCTTTCAAAACATATCTGTATTCGAGAGATTCAGAGGGAATTTAAATGAACTATAATTAGCATCTTGAATTTTTAAACGATGTTGAAATTTAAGAAAATTGGGTATTTTATTAGAAAAATAATCTAATCGTTGTAATTTTCTTCCGTGTTAAGAATTTTTAGTTATGTCAAAAGTTTTTCGAAGCTTATTATATAAGTCATAAATGGTCAAAATTTCATTGCATTCGGTTCATTAAATCTAGAGATATAACCGCTCAAAGTTGGCTATCGGATAATTTTACCTTTTTTAAGAATCTTTATAACTTCTTGCAGAATCGTTCGACCTTTTCCGAATTTTGTTCACTGATACACAAATAGTTGATCAACTTACAGTGAAAATTTGAGAATATTTGATGCACTTATCGAAAAGTTACAGCTATTTCATTTTTTTTTGAGAAGGAAAAATTTTGCCTGTCCCGATCATT
Organism: Aedes albopictus; assembly: GCF_035046485.1. NCBI lineage: Eukaryota > Metazoa > Arthropoda > Insecta > Diptera > Culicidae > Aedes > Aedes albopictus. Next base: position 47,480 of record NW_026916757.1, read on the forward strand.
TTGTCTATCCGCTGTACAGGTGAGCAATAGAGTGAACGCAAACATAGAGGGTCTCGAAAATCTTTAGATATTTTGAATATGAATCCTAACTGTTTGTTAGCTTTGGTGATTATGTCTGTGTAGTGTGTCCGAAACGTAAGCCCACTATCTAAAGTGACACCTAAGTCTCGAACATCCTCCATTCGTTGAAGTGTTTGTCCGCCTATGCTGTAGTTGAAGATCAGTGGTTTTAGCTTTCGGTGAAAAGAGACTGCGTAACATTTCCCGACATTTAATGTTAGAAAGTTTCGTACGCACTACGCTTGGAAATTGCTCAGTCGGTTTTGCAGTTCCACACAATCGAAGAGGGTTTTGATGACCATGAAGATTTTCACGTCATCGGCGTAAAAACGAATATGAGCCCCTTCTAAGCAAATAGTATTATTCTTTTGAAGGAAACCCATTCTTTACCTTTTCAACGTTTTGTACTGTTACAGTACAGCGGCATACATCATCCAGTTAGAGCCAGATGATACCGGCTCGAACAATGACCTATAGAAGGCCAGTAAATTTCCTTCAAATCCACAGTGCCATGGAACGCAACATAGCTTCACCTGATTTCGATAAGCTAATTGTTGACGTGAATTAATACATCCCAAACATATTCAGAAGTTTGCAGATTTCAAAGTCAAGGATGGGAACACTCACTTGCAGAGAGTTACATTCACTTGATGTTTTCTCGGCTCAGAAGCGTGCAATCAAGAAATGATGTATGGACGACATTTGCCTTGCGGTTTTGTCTAAAAGTTTGCAGTTTTTGCCGAAGACGTAGAAATAAATAAATGTATAGAGTAGGGGTCGCACACGCATATTGAAGTCGTGAAGCAGCTGTGAAGTAGGCCGTCCCTTATTTTGCAAAATTTAGAAATGTTATAAGTTCGTTAGTGGAAAATGATCGTTTTAGCTAAAAAATGATCGTGTCAAAATTTGAAGTCCGTATCTCAAGGCTAAGTGGTCCCTCAATGGGCCTAAAGTTGTCAAAAATTGTATGAGACCAAAAAACATGAAATTTTTTTCGGCAAAACAAATACGCTATTCCACTAAAACCGGTGATTTTAGGACCCTGAAGGGCCAAAAATGTGCTTAGATTTGCGATATCTCTACTCGTTTCCAAGATATTGACAAAAAAACAACTGAAAAACCAGCACTTTTGACCATTTTTTTAGATTCCGAAGGAAACTTACCCTATTTTGTTCAATAACTCAAAAACGAGTAGAGATATCGCAAATCTAAGCACATTTTTGGCCCTTTAGGGTCCTAAAATCACCGGTTTTAGTAGAATAGCATATTTTTTTTGTCGAAAAAAATTTCATGTTTTTTTGGTCCCATACAATTTTTGACAACTTTACTGCCCCTATTCGCATAACAGTCCCATGTTTGCTGGGTTTCCTATTCACATGGGACTGTTGTGCAAATGGGGGCAGTTTAGGTCCCTTGAGGGACCACTTAGCCTTGAGATACGGACTTCAAATTATGACACGATCATTTTTTAGCTAAAATGATCATTTTCCACTAACGAACTTATAATATTTCCAATTTTTGCAAAATAAGGGACGGCCTACTGTGAAGGCAACTCTCCACGAGGTGAGTGTAAATTACACTCACCTCGTGGAGAGTCGCTTTCATAGCTTTGTCACGACTTTGATATGCGTGTGCGACATCTGCTCTATTCGGCAAACTTTTAGATAAAACCACAAGGCAAAAGCCGTCCACACATCATTTCTTGATTGCACGCTTCTGAACTGAGAAAACATCAAGTGAGTGTAACTCTCTGCAAGTGAGTGTTCCCATCCCTGTTCAAAGTATTTAGAGCTGCTTGGCTATCAGACATCATGCAAGTTGTTAAATGTCTGTTGTTTCTGCGTAAGCAAATATTACTGCATTGTAAACTCGTTCGGAATTTAGCTTGAAAACCTGTAAACCATTTGCCCATGGGAATTAATAAGTTGATCCCGGGGCCAGTCACTCTTGCGGTCGGTTAATTTCGAACCATCAGAGTAAAATACGATTGATCCGAGTGTAGTCCTGGGCCACAATTTCTCCGCAGATTTTGCTCAGGATTACCTAATTACCTAAAAAATGCGTTCAAAATAAGGTATATCTTTTGCTCATGTAATTAATTACACTAGTTTACAGCATTTTTGAACTCGGTAAGCTGATGATCGTTTTTGGTGTAGAATCATGCCCTGAGTTCGAAAACGCGAAAGAAAAAAATTACAGTAGAGCGAAATTTTTTTCGACTTTTCATACAAGGTTGATGGCTTGAAATCGATTTTTGTTCTATTTTCAACCAAAGTCGCTCACTTCACACATCTCATTCTCCGTAATCAATGCTCCGATTGAGCTGAATTTTTTACTGTAACTCTTCAACATATGATATATCAAATAAACGTTGAGAAATAATTTTGAAATTATTTTTTTCTTATTGAAAAAAATACATTTCTTCATAAATTTTTGGAAATTTTTAAAATTTAAGGAGATTGTCCCCAAAACTCGCCAATATCTTGATTTTCATCAATCTGACGCAAAATCTGCATTCAGATGATCGAATGGTATTATATTTAGCTTTTAATTCATGGAAAAAGATTTAAAATTGGTTGAACAAAACGCAAGATATTTGAAGTTTATGAAATTCCATATTTTAACTTGAGCTTGAGCTTGAGCTTGATTGACCGCCCGTGGATGCTACTCCAGTATCGCCAGACCAGCTACACTCACACAAGGACCAATGAGATAACTGCCGGGGACTAGCAGGCATCCTCAGTGTGTGAGCATTGGTGATCTTTTATTTTTAGGCGACAATGGCGCCTGCCACGTCAGGTTGCAGGTCAATGTGGGGAAGGGGTAAGGAAGTGATGATTGCAATCGTTTGTATCCACATCTGGCCGAATATACCTCTGCGCCAGCACAAATTCATGCGGATGTTGGAATGTTGGTGGGAATTGGTTGGCAGAAGGTTCACACATTGGTGTGTGGATACCAGGGGAAGGTGATAGAATTGTGTGTTTTTATTATTTTGAAGATGTGCGGCACAGTTCGCTTGATTGCATAACTTGTAGGCGTTTTCTAATAGGATTGTGACACTGTGCTGTGAAAAAGTTTGGAAGGAAGGGAAACGGCTTTTTCACCCCGTTTCTGTTCTAGCGACAGCTATGAACATGTTTATATACATGAGTTGTATATGTAGAGAGCAGAGAGAAAGTATATAGAAAGATACAAAGTAGGAGGAAAGGGACGGGCCAGGGATTGAACCCAGGACCTTCTGCATATAAATCAGAAGCGGTAGCCACTAGACCACCAAGCCCGTCTTTATGAAATTCCATATTTTAAAAAGTTGTAAAACTCGATATTGAGCTAAAACTCAAAAACTGTTTTACTTTAAATTTTTTGAAGCACAATTTCGAAATCAGCGCTAAATTATGCTTCAAAAATTTTGGTCGTTGACCGAAGTTCATGACTTTCGTTTTATTTTGTAAACTAGTGTTATTCACGATCGATTCGATATTAATTGTTTTCAGTATACTACGATCACCATCGAAAAGTTTTGTATTTCTTTTGAGCTTCAATGCACTCTGTACAGCTACTTCTAGGCAATGAGTAACGTAATGAATCAAAGAAGCTCTGTGTTTGACTAAAGCTTTAATACGAATGAACATATTCAATATTCCTCTTAGGCAAAACTGTTTAAGTAGTCCAATCTCTGCAAGCTTTGCTGTCACTGCGCCTCAACGTCCGTGACCAAGACGGGTTTGAATTTTGTCGCGAAGGGAGCACGGTCACTCCTGGCAGCGTGTTTATGAATGTATTGCCTTCACTAGTATCTTCATATTCATCTTCAGTTTCAGATTCTTCATGTCCAAGATCTTAGGTAACTGTTTGGTCGACTTAAGGTAAAAGAACACGATCCTCGGGTAGATTAGCATCCTGGACATTCACTGGAGCTTCGACGTATTCCAACGAAATCATAGTTGCCTTCTTATCCGGAAGACCTTGTTGGCATTGCTTCGGACCAGCCTCACTTCACAACTCTGGAAAATACATTTCGTCCTGAGATCATACAAACGGTAACCTTTGGTATTCTCCTCGTAACCAATCAGCATAATTTCACGTGACTTTGGATCCCACTTTCTACGTATAATTTTTGAAACTTGCACCATGCCTTCGCACCAAATACACGGACGTGCGAAAGATCGGGTTTCCTACCATTCCATACTTCATCCGGGGTCAGATCATGTCCACGTGTTGGAGATCGATTCATAATATAAACTGCAGCCTAGACTGCAGCAGCTACAGCCTCCGCCCAAAACGATTACGATAATTTGGCATCAAATAACATGCACCGCGCCTTCTCCATAATGGTCCGATGCATGCGCCGCCAATCCGTGTTGTTAGGGAGTATAATTGTTTGTGGTCTGATGCCTAATTCCTGCCTGCTTTAAGTACTGCCTCAATAATCCGTTAACATAATCCTTACCATTATCACTGCGCATCTTGGGATTTAGATTTCAGAAAATATACGAACATTGGGCGGGATTTGTCATCTATAATATAGTAGCGGCTTCCTGCAAGTTGCGCCAATGTTGGTATGACAATTTCGAGAATATCGGCGGCTCTTGATCCCTGCTTACTGAATGGCAGCTTCGTTTGCTTTCTCACCGGACAAATGTGGCAATCTCCAGTGCTTCCGCTTCTGATTTGAACTCCATTCACAACACCTGTAAGCCGTTTCACGTTCTGCTCAGGTGTCCGAGTCGTCGACGCCAGGTGTCCAATGTAGTTCCAGTTGCACTAAGCATTACTTTGCCGGCCGGAACAGTTTGACTTGCCATGAACAATCCGTTTCGGATTACTTCTGTAGCCACGAGCCCTGTTTCTGATTTCACATCCTTTGCTCTTGAATGTAACGGTATATCCTTTCTTTACGATTCAAATAACAGACAGCAAGGTTGAAAGGTCAGGAATGTACTCGACATCATGGACCGTGATCTCTATTTTCGGGACATTCGGGATATGAGACTACTGATGGCATTCGTACCCTAGATATCATCCGGTTAGCGTAATTCTTCATCGATCCGCAAGATTCCAGGTCGGTTCGATTAAGTTTGTACAGGTTTCTAACGTCACGGGTGAGTCCTGTCTCTTCAAACGCGCTGGTCAACTTTTGCCAAACTTCCCGAGCTGTGTTTGCATCTCGAACATGATAGTAGTTCTCCGGCTCCAAGAATAAAATGATTTTTCCTCTAGCCTTGTTATCCATCAATATTTATACCCGTAACAGCCTTCTTGTCCTTCATCGGATCAACAGCTTCCAAGGTTCCATCGACCTTCTTCTTGGGCTCGACCGCTTCCCATAAATCTTCTACTTTGAGGTACGTCGTCTGGACAGCGAAACGCCAGGTCGTTCAATTCTCTCTGCAAATCAGCCTCTCAATCATCGTATTTCCACTGTTTGCCATTTGCGTAATTCTTGGTCCAAAACCTCTTGCTAATGTGTAACGCAATGAACTGAATGTGGAATGTGACGCTAATCAGCGTTACACTTTTTCGATAATTTTCAGAACAAACTACCTTCTTTTTGCCTATCTTAAAATACAGTATAATTCTTTTAGCTTTAAAAACTCAAAATTGCAAAAAAAAAATCATATGAGAAAGATATTGTCGTCGCGGTTGAAACCCGAAGTTTCCTCACACCCGACCATCGATTTTTTTTTTCAAAATCCGTACGAGACACCTAACGGCGGACATAGTACGCTGGACAGTGGACCTGGCCCTCTATCCATAGCACTGTTCCCGACGTACATCCAACACTCGGTTTAGGAGGGAACTCGATGTTAAACATTTCCTTGACCTGAGCAAAAGTTGTAATAACTAACAGGCTACCGTTAAGAAATAAATAATACAATTTCAATTTTCATGAACAGTATGCGTCAATTGGGTTCTTTAGGGGTATCCGGATTATTTTATAATCAGATTCTCCGCCCAAAAATTAGTCGAAATCCAAAATTTCATCATTTTTTGAGTCCGGGAACTATTTTTAAAATGTATTTAAAGTTTGTATGGGGAAATTTTTTTGTTCGGGTCGAACTGTCACTTTATCAATTGAACTGTCATTCTATCCACGAAAATAAAAACTGTTTTGTTAATTTAACCATCAAAACAAAGGTATTGGGATCCAATAAAATCAAGTTATACTTAGAAAAATGAGCTCTTTCGAGTATACTATAGAAAATAGCAATAATTTATTCATTAAACAACCCAATTGAATTTCAAAAATACTCCTTGGCAAAAAATGATAAAATTTTGAATGTTGATTAATTTTCGGTGGAAATTTCAATTATAAAATAATCTGGAAGATCTACCCTTGAAAACTCTAACTAATAAAATCAAGAATTAAATTTACTAGTGAAAAAAAAACAAATATCTTTAGCATCCCTACTTGCGATGGTAGCTATTGGGAAAATATTTTGACCAATTCGACACCTATCCCAAAAAATGCATGATTATAAACATCAAACACAAAACAGCCACCTACTTGGAATCCACCGTATGCAGCAGGAAGATGATCCGCTTGCTCTCGATGGTGATGTCCCGGCTGCACTTGACGATGCGCTCGTACCGATCGTGCTTGGCGTCCAGCTCCCGGGCGTACTCGCGGAAGCACTGCACCACCGGATTGTTTTCATCGACCGGCACCGCATCGGACTCCTTCCGGCCGCCGCCGCCGGTACGATTTCCACCACCGTGACGACCGCCACCACCACCACCCTTGTGGAAATTTCCCCCACGACGATTACCGCCACGACCCTGATGATGGAAACTCATCTTGTTACGCACGCACGGTCACTTTTTTATCACGGTTTTTACGGAAACGGAGCAACGAGTGAAACGCGGTTTGGTTGGTTTACGATTGTGCTGCTGATCAAACAAAACACCGCGCGAAGTTCGCAAGGCCGGTCAACAATCACACTAAAAACATACTACGCTGCAATGGCTGGCGCATAGTTTTGTCAATCAACGTGTAATGGAATTGAGTTCCGGTGAGTGACTCACGGTTTTTTCTGTATCACTGTGGGGTATTTTGCTAATTCGAATGGTCAAAATTATTTTGCAGCCTTGAATTAGCACTGGCGTTGTTAATTTATTTTTCGATCGCGTTGTATAACCACAGACAAACAGACGTAACGCTTGCGAAATTTCTATCGACTATGCTTTTCACGATCATTTCAAATCTTCAATAATTGCGCGTATTGTTTTCTTTGCGTTTGACGTTTAACACTAGCGCCTTCTGTTGACGATATTGCGCAACGCAGAGTTTCGTGAAACATTTCCACCAGGTGAAGGTAGTGTGAAGTGAGCGATGGATTCTTACGAAAACTGTTCTAGGTGTTCCGTCTGTTTGTCTGTGGCATAACCTTCGCTGTTGCTTTACACTGTTATCACGTTTACAGCAATTTTCTAGAAAGCGCCTCTATCGGTACTCTAGCATAAACGCCGTGTACAAAATTTCAAGTCGATTGGTTTGGAATTGACTGAGTTATAGCGAAGAGTGCCCAAAATACCGGCCGCTGCCCAAGTGGTTCGCTACCCTAGATAGGCAACAAAAGACAATAGATAGATCGAGAAGTACCAAACACGAAAGAAAATATGTTTTTTTAACGATAGTTTCCCTTCAAAAATCCTCAGATTGAGATTAATCAAACACCATCGTAAGCCATTAACTGCATTTATTTGTTCAAAGATAAGAAACTTGTCCGCGCGACTTAACAGGAAATAATCGATAGTAGGTATATAGGCCGTGCCGCTACTCACAATGTGTATAAATTATTGTATTCGTCTCGAAGGACTATCTCCCTCTGCTGCTAGCTAGTTGCGATGTCGACGTAGTGTTAGGTATATGTTAACCAACGTGTGTAATACTCGTGTGTAGGCCCCTGCAAGTAATGCTAGATCATCCCAGCTATCGTCATTCGGAGCTGCGACGTCCGGTCCTGAGGGGATTAGCGGAGGGGAACTCCTTGTCGTCTATCCGCCGGGTGCGATCGGTAAAATCCTGCTCGAAAACGTGCATTTCGACCTCCTTCCGGTTGGCAAGCTTTTTCGTGGCGATCCCACTGTAACGGTCCTCCGGTATCTCGTACTGCGACACGCTAGCTGCACTGTTTCGCCTACAGTCCAGGTCGTAGTTGTACGACCGTTGCAGGTTAAGGCTGGTGGGCGGGGTCTGTAGCCGTTGGACGGCTGAAGTTGCCATCGCAGAACGACTCGCGTGGGAATGGTCTTCATTGGCCTCCGTTGCAGCGTCAATTGGAACTGGTGCTCGAAATACTGTGTCGTAGCGAGGTTTTAGGAGAGAACATATCTCTTCTATGCCTTCGAGAGATTGCTGAACTCGGCCCGTCGGATTCCCCGGCTGAGTGTGACGCCGAAGAACCTGGAGGTATTGCAAAAGTTTCGTCCGGCTTACGGACATGATGTTATAGGCTTCTTGAAGTTCAATTTTTAAAAGTTCTGGGTCCTGAAAAGAAGTTGCGATTAGAGCTAGGACTTCAGAAAATTCCTGTGGTCTTACATCTTCTAAATATCCGTCGCTAACGTTGGAATCTTTGAGAACATCTGCCTGATTGGACGCGGCAGCCGCCTTTTTGGCTGCCATAGCGGCCTTTTCTCTCAACTCAAATGCTGTTGAATTCCTCCCTGAGCTGGATCCAGCGTTACGAGGTAGGGACGACGTGCGTATCCGTTCGCTTGTCCGACCGAGAGATTGTTCAGACGACGACGCCACATGCCGTTTCGGCACAGTTGGCAACGTCGAGTATTTTAGATAATCCATTTCAATGTTCTTGGAACGCATCACAGGTTGCTGTAGAGGTTTCTTCGGCGAAGAAACGTAGATCATCGCCCCAGGTGGACGCTCGTAGATCTGATGAAGATTCAAGGGTTTGAGAAAATGTTCGTGAAAGACAACTTAAACCAAGTGAATACCTTGGGTGACTTCATGTGCAAGGCATGACGAATGATCAGGGATACATCGGCATTCGTCGGATAGCGCATTAAGTACGTCAGGCAAGTCGTATAATCACTGTAGATCACTGAAAAGATCGAAAACGTTAATGACCCATTCACATTTCATAACCCCCCGCCTACTCACATTTATCTCTTATCCTAATTAACATTGCAACGACGATAAAATTGATCAGGCTAAGTTCTTCGCTATCACCAAAGATGGCGTCCCACAGCAGTAGCAGATCCTGCAGTGCGAATTCCCTTCCGAACAGCAACCGGAGCCACCGGATGCCGAAAAGCGCCAATGGAATGTCCAGTTTCAGTAGGTGATTGTGAAGATGCAGATCCTCCTTGACAAGAATTCGGTCCTTTATGTAGTTAAGCTTTTCGACCACTTCGATTTCCGGTTTCCGTTTGGAAACGCTCGAAGCCGGATCGGGGCTGGATGAAGGAGAGGCGGGGGTAACCACTGGGAAGTACCCGGTAGCCGTGGGAACCAGATCTGTGATACGGTAGAAGGATGCGATCTTGTCCATGATTTTGGAGAAAATTGCGCTGCAACAGGAGAATGGGGAAGATAGTAGAGTGCGATTCATTGCTTGCCAATTTTGTAATTTTAAACTTACAAAGAATCCTTTTCGAGATGATTTGGATCGAGAACCGCTATGAGATTTTGACTGGAATAACAAAAAAAAAAAAACAATACATTGTGGTTAATCTTAAATGATGCAATTCGAAGTTCAATCATGATCATGCTCGATGCTCCAATTTACATCCTACTTGTTGGGGGTGAATTTTCCACCTGCACAAATACTCAATTATTGAAAGCAGTTTCCATAGTAGCAGCTCCAATGCTGAAATTTGTTTTATTGTATAGATATATTTCCTAAATCTATTGTCTTACAGTTTTGTATTCCTACTCGCGCTGCCTTAACCTCTCCAAACAACAATCAGCTGTGTGCTGTAAGGCACCCTACACACTACTCAAACGGTTTGACCAACATTGACTCCGCCCCCAGGTTGGTGGTTGAGTTGGTGCTGTGTTTGACCGTGTGTGATGCTGCTTGACGAACCGATTTGGCAGTTCGTCAAACCGATTTGACGGTTGACGGTTTGGTCGGCAAAAATCAAACCAGTTTGATTTTACTCAAACCAACGGGGGGCGGAGCCAATGTTTGACGAACCAATCGTACCGTGTGTAGTGTTGTTGCACAAACACAGTGCGATTTCAAATGGGGGATGATGTTGGTGCAACCAAAGTGACATGTTGGTGCAACACGATTTGGCAGTTCGTCATACGGTTGCAGAAACATTCGCTGGTTCGACCAACCAGGGGGCGGTGGCAATGTTGGTCAAACAGTTTGAGTAGTGTGTAGGGTGCCTAACATCATATCAGAGCTGTCAGTTTCACTGCAGACTTTATTTCTAACACATGTTTCTGAACTCTTCACAGTTCCCGAAAAGATGGTCAGTTTCACTACATAGCCAGCACATCTAAGCGGGAACTGCACTTCGTGCATATGCAAAAATATATTTCTTGGAGTCTCTTTTCCACTGACCATTCACTGACAGTGTAGAGAATTCCGTCCCCTCAGATACATCGGAAACTATTTCTTTTGTGAAGTTTTTGAACATCCACCGCAGACTGTTCACATTACCTTTCTTATACCGGAACCAATCAAGTTGGTAGCTCGGAGGCAACTTTTCAATCAATTCCTGCCAGGGATGGCATTCTGCACTGAAGATGTGCACAGTGCAGCTCATTTTCATATTAAAATCGCACAAATGTCCCAAATGGAGGTTAACGTGCCTCTGGAGCCGGCCTTCTGATACCTGATACCTGCACCAACATTCGGTTGATAAGGTGATCCTTTATCCCTGCGGCTTCCACGTGATCGCATTAACTGCTTCACAGTAATTTCGAAGTCGGCTTCTAACCGTTTCCAAAATGTCTCCTCGTAGATAGTCCTGCAGCCGCTTCAAGTATTCCAAACTTAAAAGTCCGCATGTCGCCATCGTATCGTCCAGTGCTCGAAAGTGCCATTGAATAGCGGCCAGACTTACGGTTCTCAACGGTGTTGAGACCCCGCTTTCTGAGCAGCAAGCTGTTCCCTAGAAATTTGAACCACTTTTAGCCCCGGCCCATGACCAACATAATTGCTGTGTAAGCTACTACAGCAACTACGGTGACGGTTGCTTTTAGCACTGTTGTTGCTGTTATCCTCCGACGATTCGCTGCTTTGGCTGTCTCCGCTCGTCTCGATTTTAGATTCAACGACCACTTTCAGCATTGTCTTCGGTTTCGTCTTTCTCGAACTTTTACCCGCTCCCAGTGGATCATCTTCTTTGGGACAAAAATCGTCCACCGATGGCATTTCAACTGCCTTTGCTAGCTTCTAACCATCCCTGCAGCTTCTTCTTTGAATGCTCTACCGAAGATCCACGAGCGGCTCTTGATCTTTCATGCTTCTTCAAAAAATCTTGCTCTGTAGCTAGTTGAGCATCTAGCAGTTTCTGTTCATGCTCCAACTACTGCTCCTCTATTTCGAGCTGAGCTTGGACTTCCAGTTCACGTATTTTATGTTCCTGCTTCAGCTGCTGTTCCTTTCATGCCGAACGAGAAGTTTCTTCCGCGCCGCCATCTGCTTCGCGAAAGCTTTCTTCTTGGTGAATTGCTCCTCTTCAGCTAGCTACTTCTCAATTGAATCGACGTCTGAGCCAACTCTATCTTAAAATTAACTTACACTCTAATATTCTGCTACCATTCCCGACCACACTTTCGCCTAAACTCATCTATTTTATCCACTCTCTGCATTCACCTTTTAGATTTAATCAGTGTTGCCAGTTTCACTGAAAACCAAATCATAACGAAAGCTTTCCAACGAGCATTTCCATTTAGCAACTTTGCATTTCCATTTAGCAATTTTGACGTGTTTTCCACGAGCATCGGTAAATTAATCTTAATCCAGCGAAAGCGACTTGAGATATGGTCGACTATTGATTGATGCACCAAGCGAAAAGAAGAAGTTTTGACATCCAAGCGGTGTGCCGCAGATTACATCCTCGTCGCTGATTGGTCGATGGATATAAACGGCACACCGCTTGGATGTCAAAACTCTTCTTCTTACCGCTTGGTGCATCAATCAATAGCAATATTGGGGGTCCGCACACGATCTTTATACTTATGACACACATGTGATACAAGAATCACTGTACAATTGCGCTTGAAATGAGTGCCATACTGAAAATTCTCTCAGTTCAAGTCAGTCTTGTTAGAATTTTCTTGACACTGCGTACCGTTGTACAGGAATCACATGTCTGTCTGGGGTATTAGATCCGTACACATAAGCGTGCCACTTCCCTTTGGTGTTGACGGGCCACGATTTTGGCTCCTCGCGTTTTTGCTCACTCAATCGCAATTTTGGCGTTCTCTTGCTCATCTATCGTCCTCCAGGTGTCATCTGTGATAGAATGTTTTCTATGGGTGCACCTCCTGGAACAATGCAGCACAGTTCTCCTGTTTTTCGACGAAGGACCTTCCCAGGTCTTCCAGTTGGTGTGTGTTGAACCGACGCCCATTTTTTTCTTGACGTCGATGGATCTTAGTAACGCACCCAATTCTCGACATTATAAGATGGTCGGATGTAATGTCGGCGCTACGTTTGTTCCATACACTAAGATGGCGTTTCCTTTTCGTTAAAGGGCCACGACTATGGCTCCTTGTGTTTTCGTTCGCTCAATCGCGACTTTGGCTATCCCTCACTCTTCTATCTTCCCCCGTGTGTAATCTGCGATGGCTAAACTATGTTCGTCAGAAATCTACGGCTAGAAGTTCAAATGTTTGCGCCAACCTTG
>NW_026916758.1:0-1042 GCF_035046485.1 Aedes albopictus
CAAGCACCGGCTGCATATTATTTTACCTCAAACAAGAGCCTTGCAGCAGCTCTAAATCATTAAATCACACTTCAAAAAACATCACGACTCACCTTTCACATTATTCTGACTAACAGCAGCAAAATTACCGTGCTTGAAAACGGCAGCTGGCTCTTCTAACTAACAGCGTCGAGAAATTTCCTCCCTGACGGTTCATTCATCGTGACACGGGTTAAGCCTTCCAATCTCGACCGGGTTCAGGATCCACATTTTATAAGAAGATTCACAAGAGAAGAAACATATTTTTCTTCCGTACACGAAATCGAAGCTCAGAAAACAAATGACAAATAACTTTCTTGGGTATGAGAAATGAAAATATGTTTGAAAAGTCACCAAATATGCAAAACAACACCGCTTCGTAGCTAAGTGACCATACAACTACTATTAAGCTCCAGTAGCGCTGCTGATGATCAGAACTTACCGAAAACTTTATTTACATGAACAAACGTTGCGGACATGATTAATCAAACGTTGATCAGCTTCAGTGTTGATGTAAACAATTAGTCGAATAACAGAACTTAAGCGATGAATTAATAACAGAATAAGCGAACTTAAGCGAATTAGCCCTAACAGAACTTAGGGCTCAATGTTTAAATACTGTTTAAAATCACCTAATTCATGTAGTCCGGATTGAAGAAGAGCAGATGCAGGCAGCAGTGAAGCAGTAGGTCCCGAGTTCGAGTCTTGTCATTGATGTAAGTTCTATCAAAAAAGTGTGATTGAAATGCGTTAATGTAGATAATATGGCCATAATGAGTTGTTTCAAATCATTCACATATGAAAAATATGTAAAAAGAAAAATAATTTTTGCTTTCAATCATACAGCTATATTGAAGAAACGTTCAAGAAACTTTTTGGCAGTATTTTTTCAACCAAATATAAACATTGAAATGATTGCCATATTTTGATTGTATTGTACTGGAATAATTGTCGTAGAAAGCTGGTTATTATAAACCCAGAAGCTAATGCACTATAATTGTTTCTACGATCTTTGTTAGACGAT
>NW_026916759.1:0-1041 GCF_035046485.1 Aedes albopictus
CCCTAGTGGAAAATTTCGTTATAGTTGTCAATCATATAATCGTTCGAGCCCACTTCGTATATAAAAGCCAATTCGTTCTTCGCATCTTCCATCATTTGTCTTTGTCGTCGCATCGGAGGAGAGTTACCTGCGTTTGCGTTTTCTCTCCTTATTCTTTGACGGTCGGTTTAGTGGTTGTGGATGTCGGCAAATGCTCTGTTGATCATTCGCCTTCCGATCGTCTCGCGCGGTGGACCAAGAAGGACTTTCATCAGCTTCATCGAAATTACCTTGGCTCACGCCGAAGGCTGACGCAACTCGTCTTTCAGTGATCGAAGAATAATGAGCAAAAACAAAAAGAAGATTCGGATTTATACTCAGTGTTACGCTGATGCGTTCCTATCGAGAAATCGCAGAAGACTGATATAAGATGATAAGAAGCAGATTGCTTTTATACCGCACAATAAAATTAAAAAAAAAAAAATGCTTGAACGTGATCAAGCATCTAAACTTGAAAACTTCACCACTTTTCTTGGAACTATAAATTAGGAAACTTTAAAATTATTCCGAACTCTCTTGTGAATATTTTTTTGGTTCTTAAAAGAACCTTTTTTTTTTAATTTTATTAATTTATTTTGAATAAATTTATTTATTTTAGTATCATTCCTCATCCTGCGTGTCGCCTTGTGGCGGGACCTCCACTTCTGGCACCTCGCCTTCTGGCACGTCACCGGGCAGGTCCTTGGTTGGCGGCCTCCACCGCCGTCCGCGCTTCCTACGACGGCAGAGATGCGGTTCTCCACCGCCGGCACTTCTTTCGTCGCCACCGTATACGTTGATATAAATACCGTAATCCGGGGTAACATTGATCAGAATTTTCGATCTTTCTTGAATAATTATTTTGTTAAAGCAAACGTTACATGTTTTATATTTTTTAAACAAGTACTGGCCCTCTGAGTATGTGTTAAGCTACTCGAAAAAGTATTGTAAAACTTTAAAACATGTTTAAATAGGTTTTTTAATCCAATTTTTAAATATGTTGATTTGGGGTAACATTGATCA
>NW_026916760.1:0-1040 GCF_035046485.1 Aedes albopictus
GGGACGAAGATCGTCGGTAAAGTGATTGTGGCGTTGCGTTGAGGCACAGGGCCCCTCGGAGGGACGAAGAGCTTGCAGTTCGATCAGGGTTAAGTGCACCAGTGACGTTTTTATCCGTAGAGACCCACGGGGGGCGAAACAGGCTTCCGGCCGCCGGGCTTTAGGCCTTAACGGAGTGATCGATGTTGCGTAGTGCCCCTCGGGGGGACGAAGAAGCCCTGATCGCTGCGAGTTGGTGTTTTCGAGGTACACAGTGCTCCCCGGGGAGACGAAAAGCTCCAGTGACAACGTTTAAGAGCCATAGAGCCTCCCGGGAGGACGAAGATGTGGGTGGTTGGGTGTTTTGGTACAAATTCTCGATCCGCCCCGTTCCTGCTTGGGCGCAACGGAGTGAAACCTCGGGGCCCGCAGCTCCAACCCCTGGCACCCTGGTACGGGTCCGCCACGCGGGGGAGGCGATGCGGGGGAAATCGATGACCTCCCACCCCGGGCACCCTGGATGCGGGTCCGCCACGCGGAGAAGGGCGGAAAGTATCACCGTCGGAAGGAGAGCCCTCGGACTAGGGTTCGTTGCTGGAGGATCCTCGGACTGGCAACTCCCAACCCTGGCACCCTGGGCCGGGTCCGCCACGCGGGGGAAAGCGTCGCCAATCCTCACGAAGGTAAGTGTACGATTTGTTGATATTGGGTTCTTCTTTAAGGGGGCGGCACGCCTATTTGCGTGCCCTTTGTGCGGTGCTTTGTTTTATTGCTAGCTGTTAACCGTTTTCTTTTTCTTGGATTGGATTTTCAGGTGCAGTACGAGGAAAACAGAGAGGTTCCAATTCCTGGCACCCTGGACGGACAGGTCCTTCACCGTTAGGAGGCGGGAGGAGGCTTCAATCCTGTCGTGTTTCGCCAGCTTTTCGGCCACTGGTACCCTGGAGACGGGTCCACCAGAGGCTGCCTTCGGTTGATGTTCCTGGGGTGCTGATGATTGTGGCCCGGGGGGCCTGTATGCTGCTGCGTCACGGAGGCCGCCAGTCCCTGTCTAAAGACAG
>NW_026916761.1:0-1036 GCF_035046485.1 Aedes albopictus
CTTTAAGTGTTGCAGAAATAAATTCCAGGAATATTCTCGAAGATATTGCTCCAGCAATTCCTTTCCGATATGTTTAGAAATTCCTTCAAAAATTGAGGTTTCCTCCAAGATATACAGCAACAAAATTCTGAAATTCTCGTGAAACTTTTCCAAGAATGTATAAAAAACCACCTAGGATTATCGATAAAATGTCTGTAGGAATTTTAAGAGAAAATTCTTCTGTAAAAATCTAAGAAATTCCGCCTTTTTTCAGAACTTTTAACAGAAATTGTCACAGCACTTCCTACTGGAATTTTCACAGATATAATTGAACTGATGTCGTAAACATTATTTTAAGAATCCCGGAAGCTTTCCCAAAAACTCCTCCATTTCGCAGAAGTTGCACTAGTATTTTATTTGCTGAAATTACTTTAGGAGTTTTTACAAGAAATCGAATAAGAGTTCTAGCAAAAAGTTGGCAATGAATTTTCAAAGATATATTTTTCAGAAGCTATATCAGCAAAAAATCAGATAATCTGCTCGGGGAGTTTTTCAAAAAATATTTTGGACAGATCTTTGATAAAATTCGGCATCGGAAATTAATCCCAGAAAAATGTCCAATAATCCCATAAACTTCTGCAGAAACTTCTCCGGAAATAGCTTAGAATGAATGTACAATACCTTCACGAAATGTTTGTTGTAATCCAGAAATTCCTCTAAAGTTTTTGAGAAATTTCTTTTTTTTTTTTCAAAAGTTTATTTGGAAAATTTTTTAGAATCTTCATGGTCTCTAGTATATTGACATGAAATTTTACCAAAAACTGTCCTGGATTTTTCCGAACTATTCTGCCCATGATCGCGTATCATCAGTCCCATATTTACAACTGAATATCCAATAAAATGTATTCAAAGCTTTGAACCAGTTTATTCTGATTTTATGACACAATCATAGACACATGATAGAACTTGATCCCATTGTGCCGTAATCACCTCTACATTTCATAGAAACTCTGCCCGTTAATCTTGTCGTCATCATTACCACCATAGTTATTGGCAC
>NW_026916762.1:0-1035 GCF_035046485.1 Aedes albopictus
AAATAAAAACAGGTCAATGATAGGTTCATGTCGGGTATGACGTCATCTATGACGAATCAATCTTTGAACATATGCGAATAAATATTTAAACAATTTATGCTTGCTGCTGGAATTAGCAATGAATGATATGTACCGGTCATCTATCGTCATAGTGCCTTGACTGATGCTGCTGGAGTTGGTTGTTCCGATTGTACTGCATTTTTTTCAGAATTCCTACGCATCCATATGTTGATTGGAATTAGGAACAAGTACAACCTCTAGTATCCTAATTCCGGTCATGTGCTTTTTTCATTTCCAGCATCATGAGTCGTCGACGAAAAATTTTTTTGATGTTGAATTTATAAAAATATGTCCTTTACTGTTTTGCTTTGATACTTGTTTGATTGATTTTGTTAGTATTTCAATGAAAATACAATTAATATATGAATTGATGCAATTCCCAGGTACCGAAAAGAAAAAAAAGTAGTATGGCTGCCAATTGGATGATAAATAACATTTAATGTATTTTCACAATAATACGTAAACAATCATGAAAATTTTAATTATAGTCTAGCGTGTACATAATTATTGAAAATTTTAAAAACAATTTGCAAAAGATTTGCGACAATTTCGGCTAATACTCGTCGTTTTGATTCAAGTGAACGGAATAAGGAGCTGATTGGAATTAGGCGCGGTCACGGTACTCTTATACCTGAATTTGATAATGCTATCATTTTCTACGAAATGTTATGAGAACATCACAAAACAATTCGATTTGAGGTATTCAAACGGACTTAGGTATTGAACTGGTATTTATTGATTAACCCTCTAATACCCAATCCCGCTTTTAGACGGGGTATAGTTCGAGCATTTTTGTAATTTTTGTTTCGTGGAAAATCATTTTTTTTATATTTTTGGCTGATATTTGAGACTGTTCTGTATATCTCAAAATGGCTTTTGGTGTATTTTAAAGCTTATTTACATTTTTTAAAAATCATTGAAAAATTGATGTTTAAGTCACCTTTTAGAAGTCATTGTTTATTTTGTATTGAATCG
>NW_026916763.1:0-1034 GCF_035046485.1 Aedes albopictus
AAGCTGTTTTAAACTTAACTATATTGTGAAGATTTCATAGAAGAACCGGAATAAAAAGACCAATCGTGCTTCGAGATAGAGCAATTTGAATGTTTATAGTTAATTTCCGATACAGTCCTTAAGTCGTTACTACTACGGAGTACGGGCCTTAAAAGAAACTGCAGTCAAGAAAGATTTTTTCCCGCACCAAATGTATCATGTACAAACCCAGGTCCGTGTCATGATATACGAGGATACTTTCTAGATGGTAGAATAATGCATCTACATCGGTTACTTATCATAAATGGATGACAACACTGTAAATCATAAACTAAAAAGATTATAATAAGTCGTTAATACTACGGAGTACGGGCCTTGGAAGAAACTGCAGTCAAGAAAGATTTTTCCCGTACCAAATGTATCATGTACAAAACGCCTATAAGGTATTTTGTTCAAGACATTTTTTTACTGATTCGGATAATGCTTACACAAAGCTTTTCAGAACGAAATCAATAACACCAAAACCTCCATTTAGGTAACGAGTCGGGACTGCCTAAATAGAGTTTTTACCTAAATGGATTTGAAGATTGCAAAGAAGTTTAAGAAGGGCAAGTGACCTGGAGATTCGCAGGGGGCCATGCGGGGTTTCAAAAAGGGGGGGGGGTAGATTTAATGGGGGTTTCAAGAGGCGTTGCACCGGGGGGGGGGGGTTGACTTCAGGGGTGTTTTCGGTGAGTTCAAAGGGTCTCAGTTGCGTTACATGGGATCCGATGGGGTTTTAAAGGGATTTAAAGGGCATTTCAGAATGCATCAGATGATTTTGGCGAGTTTCAGAGGCGTTACTCAGGTGTTAGGCGTTACGTAGGCGATTTCGGTTATTTCTGAGGGTCTCAGGTACGTTAGAGGATTCAGAGGATTTTTGGCGAGTTTCAGAGGAGTTATTCGGGCGCTATGAATGCGTTTTCGGTGGTTTCTGAGGATCTCAGGTGCGCTACATGGAATCCGAGGGGGTATTAGGGGAATTTCGAAGGCATACCAGAAAGCTTCAGATGACT
>NW_026916764.1:0-1033 GCF_035046485.1 Aedes albopictus
TTTTTTTTTCCGTTACATTGGCGCCCAACGTGGGCTTGCTAAACACTACAACTGCATTGTGCTCCCGATGGGTACCACAATGTAGACAACTGCTAAAAGAACCCTACAAATGCGCATTTTATTTTCCGCATCGAACCCCACATTTTTAAGCTGGTGGGATACGAAAAGTAAAATATAACGAATACATTGGAACCTTACAAATGCACATTTTATTTTCCGTATCGGGCCCCACGTCTGGGAACTTAGATACGCAAAATAAAATGGAACATTACAAATGCACAAAACACAAACATGCAACACATAACATATATTGTGCCCAGTTATTCAAATAGATAACTAAGTCCGAATCCAGGATGACGAGGTTTCATTTTTGTTCTTGGTCCATCAGTCAATCCTGTAATCGTATTTTTTCTGGCAGTTCGCCTTTTAGTTCGCAGCATCTGTTGCGGCATTCATAGCTTGTTTTGGTCTAGGAATTTCTAATCCTAAAGGGGCCTCCTGATTTGGGCAACAACACAAGACCGTCTACAATTTGATGTCCGTGTTAGGGGACGGCTTGCGTGTTTTGTGCTGGTTCGCTCCTGAAATGTTTGGAGCGCTACAAATGCACATTAAAATTTAGGGGCAAATGAACAAATCACAGTACAAAACAGAAAATTAACTGACAAAATGTTCACAACTATTTACAAACGTAACACACTCCATGCAACAATCGAAGAATTTTCCATGAATTGGAGAATGCAATTCATAGAAAATTCTTAAATCTACTTTCCATACGTCACAACTAATTTACAAGCGTAATACAACACCAGCAACAGCGGAAGAATTTTTCAAGAATCGAAATCGCGATTCTTGAAAAATTCTTAAACATTCCTATTTATCATTCTTTCAATTGGTCGGTTGATGGCAGCGATGATCATTTCATTTGGTGTCACCAGACTAACTAAAATACGTAAGCCAAACGCTTACCAGATAACTCCGCGAGTTAAATTGCCACCAGGCTAACCTTAAACTAATTGCCACCAGGCTAACA
>NW_026916765.1:0-1032 GCF_035046485.1 Aedes albopictus
GCTATCCCTCACTGCCAGTGGAGTAGTCGCCAATGATCCTGGTGGTTATCTGTGCTTGCAGGGAGGCCTCCCGAAGGTAGGCACAGGCCCTTATGGGGACTGTGCTCAGAGCCGGATCATCGCTAATCGGTAGTGTTCATCTGAACCTTCTTCCACCCAGTTAGTTGTTTAAGCTGAGTACAGACAATGGACGTACTTTAAGACCGGGGATGAACCAGCCTCGGGCTGAATTTCCCCATAATAAAAAGTCAATAATAATAGTACTTTAAGACCACGCCACGGTTTTATGGGACGGAAGACAGCGCCGACATTAGCCCATCCACCGCCTTATGAGAGGATATATGTAATGCCATCGCTACCAGTTCACTCGTAGTCCCTTAAGCGTGTACCGTCTAAGTTACCAATTACAAAGCAAGACCACTATGCCATAACCAGGAACATACTGGCGTCGTTCCAGATGTGCCCGAGGCACTCCTAACTAGGCTGTGACACCTTGGAAGCGGTGCCATGTCGCTTGTACACAGTTGCTTCCGGATGTGTGGAATTTCTAAAGAGGTCCACTGCTGGGCCCCCCCACGCCTAGGCTTACTTTGCTTGAGCAATCCGTATGTTCAGATGCTCGGTCCCGGTGTCAAAGCTGGTAAGTCCATACTGATGTGGTTCGCTTTGAAAATAATTTTAGGCTCCTACCGGAATCGTAGAAGAGGGGGTTCTTCAAGGCCCTGAACTCCTATTCCTCACTGTCAATGAAGTAGCCACTGATCCTGGTGGTTTTCTATTTAAGCAAGAGGCCACCTGAGGGTTGGCACGGGAATGAGTTTAGAGCCGGATCAGCGCTAATCAGGAGTGTTCAGAGACAGGGCAGTTATTGAGCTCACTACCTGCAGCAAACAAATCCTTAGCGGTAGCAACTAGACCACCATGCTTGTGCTTTTTGCTGGTATTGTAGATATCGGTAAAATACAAAGTTCAATTTCTCGTCCCCCCTCCTTACACACGCCAATGGTTCCCAAGCTGCTTGCGGCGAACAGC
>NW_026916766.1:0-1030 GCF_035046485.1 Aedes albopictus
CTCGAACAAATCTTTTCTAAAGGCCAAGAAGGATGTGTTCGAGGTGTTCAAGGCCTACACCGTAATCCAGACTGGGAAGAAGTTGAAGTGTTTGCGAACCGACTACGGCGGCGCTCTTGAGTCTTCGGGTCAAGAGCGATGCCCAAGTAACAATGATAGCTGAATAACAGCTTATTCAGCTAAAAAATTAAAATCATGCGTAAGAGCGGTTTGCTCATCCATTGTACAGCAATAATGTTTGTGGGGTGGCTCAAGTGCCGAAGGTGAAGCATGCGAAGTGGGACCGCAACATGGACCGCAAGTCAGAGCCGTGTATCCTGACCGGCTATTCGGAGTGTTCCAAGGTGTATCGAATGTTCAACCCGAAGAACAATCATTTTTTCGAAAGTCTCGATGTGGTAATACTTGATGAGCGATGGGAAGCAAAAACGACACCAGTGAATGAATGCGAGTAAGTAGGGTGAGCTGTTTGTTTGTCTGTGGTTTAAGCGTTAGTCCCTGTGCAAATCGATGAAAGTGTTGGCAAATATTTTTAATCGTGTAAATATAAACAAGACTTGTTTGGTTTTATTGAGCTTCTCGAGAATTTTTAGCATTTCGACAAGTTTCTTATCGACCTCTAGGTTGCGCGCCAGGGTATAATGTGTGTTGGGCACTTTGCGACGATTAACTCAAATCCACACACCAGCGCACAATTTGCGCGCCGATTGCCTATGCGCCAAGTTTTTCACTAGCCAAATCACTATTTATCAGTGGTTTAATGAAGTAAAAGCGTTGTTACCGTCAATAATATCTTTGTTGTACATTATTTTTAGACATAAGGAAGTTCAATGTTTTAGACAAAAAATGGATCCGAACCCTAAGAGATATAGAGCTCTTGGCGCGAACCATTTTGACACTTGTTTATTTACATTTTGTATGGCGCACAACCCGGCGCATGGTCTGTCGGCGCACAAGTTGTTGGCCAGTATGCGGATTTCAGAAAAGATTCGCAATATTCCACTATCGTGGAACGAAACTACAAAAAAAA
>NW_026916767.1:0-1029 GCF_035046485.1 Aedes albopictus
AAGAAACACGTAGATGTCGACGAATTTGTGTCACTCTATATTGAAACTTCGATAGAAGTTCGTGAAGAGATTGCTTCCAAGGTTGTTGAGCAGTTCTAACGATTAAGATGAATCGAAGAAACGACCAGTTTAAGAAAATGAATGAGCAATGATTTGTAGTTATTTTTACATGTTTTTCACGGTTGTTTTTGTCTTTCTTTTATTTTGACGGTTTGAAAGAGTTAGTTGTATCTGGTGAAGCAACATGTGGTTAGTGTCTAAGAAAATAAAGGCTTATTCATACTTAGTCATCACTCCTCTCCTCTCCAGCTTACTGTTTTTAACTCGAGCACCCACTTTCTTGTGTTTTTCGGTCAAAAAATAAAATATTATTTAAAAAAAAACTGTTAAAGCTGTGACCTTTACATTATCAGACACACCCTCACACTAGCCCAAACCCCCCCCCCCCCCCCCCCCTACTTTTGTCCATCTCACTTGGTGAAAGTCTTTTACAAGAATGAAAATTATACTTAATTATTAGTATTCTGAAGCCAATTTGAACTATGTTAAGATAAAATTTAAACTTCAAACAATATCACTTCCTCCACAACCATGCGGCTCCATTGTGACCTGATAGAAAAAAAAATTTTTCGCGCTTAGCGCAAAAATGCGCAAACAGTGACCTATATAGCCAAAAACTAGACAAAATTGCACGTCAGATCCGGGATACGGCGTCGTTTTCTGATGTTTCCTAAACAAGTACTGGATCTCTTTAATACGATCCAGACACGAATGCCACATAAGTGGTAAAGTGTCTTTAATAAATATTAATAATAATAATAATTTAATACGATGTTTTCCTCCAAAATTTCATAAAAGTCAATATGTTTGCATATTGCAAAAACATAATATGTTTTTGATTGAATTCCAAACAATCCCTGAAATGTAATGGTTATTCATACCCAAAAACACAAAAAATATTGTCACATTATTCAAGTCTTCCTAACTTTTACAACGAACTCACGAAGGAAGCTCATAAAATAAAGACAA
>NW_026916768.1:0-60229 GCF_035046485.1 Aedes albopictus
GGAAAGTTTGACAACTTTATTGTCTTTCTTGGGAAAAAAAATTCAAAACATAAAAAAGTGAGCTTTTTCTGTAAATTGACTTTTAATTTTGAAAAGATATTTTTTAGCGTGTAAAACATTTTTTTATATTTTTTAAATATGTTTTCTTGAAAGCTTGGACAATTCCCTAAAAGTCCCCCATACATCACTTTTTTGTACAACTTATCATATTCGAGTTATATTTTTTGTGAAAAAAACGGCTAATGCGCAACACGCTAAAAAAACTAACATGAAAAAGTTTTTGTTAGAAAAACTTTTTTTCCTTAAAAGTGCCCATCTTGTGATGTATGGAGGAAAGTTAGGCAACAATATTGACTTTCTTGGAAAAAAAATTTCAAAACATAAAAAAGTGGGCATTTTCTGTAAATTGACTTTTAATTTTAAAAATATATTTTTTAGCGTGTAAAAATGTATTTAGAATTTTTAAAATATTTTTTCATGAAAGCTTGGACAATTTTCTAAATGTCACCCATACATCACTTTTTTGTACATCTTATCATATTCGAGTTATTTTTTGTGAAAAAAAAAACGGTTAAAGAACTTTGACTCTTTTTAAATGTTAGTCTAGGTTAATTTTGAAAAAAAAAAATACGCAAAGTTGCTTGAAAAGGTAAAGTCTTGAAACCTACAAAATTTCATAACATTCTGAGGGGGTGCTGCCAACCCCGAAGACGAGTTGGTGCGAAATTCGTCTCTATAAAAAAAACTCAAATCAATCGGTTTGAAATTGACTTAGTTATAGCGGCAAGTACCGCTATAAAAATAGGTACATATAAATAGGTACACCAGCCCAAATGGTGCAAGACCCAATATCAAACCCCATTTGAACGCTCTAAGTCATACGCGCCAACTTGTGACGTAGTTGGGGAGGCAAGGCCTCTCAAAATCTATGAAATTTAGAAAATAGCGACGCAGTTTACACTATTTAGGCATATTTACGTGAAAACTAGTGCATTGAGCTGAATAAAATGAATATTGTTCAATTTTGGAGAACTTCGCCCCCCAACTACGTCACAAGTTGGCGCCTATGCTCTTAGTACTTAAAATAGATCCATTTAATTTGGTCGGGTCTATATAGGTCCAAGTGCATTCGTTTTAAATTGTGTGAACCGAATTTTGTGGTAATTAGATGTAAGCAGAATCAAGTAGATAGAGGTACATTCTTTTTAATTTCGTTCAAACCTTTTTATATAAAAAGATGTTTATTCAAAAGTTTTGCATGTAGAGTATTACAACGTATTATGATGCGGTACAATATTCGGGAAATTGTAGAAATCCTGCTTATTCTCTTTCCGAGTTGAAATATTCCTTGAACATTTCACGAACTTGGAATGCATTCTTGGGTGCATTTCCTCCTTGAGCTGGGAGATCTTCAAAACTGGGTATGATTTGGTCTTCAGATATCATTCCTTGGAACCGATTGTACCAGACTGCACTCCCATGGAATCGCCTGATGTAGTTGTGAAGCACACAGCTGGCAAGGATCATGAAGTCGATGTTTTCTGGATTAGCGTGTATTGTACGATGATACATTCGAGACCATGCGGCGAGCATAGCAAATGCGTTCTCCGAAATTCTCCTGGCGAGACTCAACTGATAATTGAAAAGACGCTTACTTTCGTCAAGATGTAGACCCGGATACGGCCGCATAAGATATGTTTTTAACGGAAACGCTTCGTCACCAACGATCACGAATGGTGCACTCAGGTTTGTCCCTGGCAAAGGTGCATCATCCGGCACTGCCATTTGGTGTTGTTCCAAGCTCTTACCGAGTTGTGATTGGGCAAAAATGCCACCATCGCTGCTTTTTCCGTAGCTTCCAACGTCAACAGCAATAAAGTTGCCATGTGCATCGACGAGTGCTAGTAGCACGATCGAGTATGTTTTTTTATAATTAAAATAGAGGGACCCGCTGTTTGGAGGCGCTTGTATCGTCACATGTTTCCCATCAAGTGCCCCGATACAATTGGGAAACCCCCACATGACGTTAAAGTCCTCTGCTATCTGCTTCCACATCGCTTCGGTAGGCTTTGGCATACACTCTTCCATTAACGTTGTAACGATTGCACGACATGTTTCATTAATGATTTGATGAACGGTGCTAACGCCCAGTCTGTAGCTGAACGATATTGTTTTCTGGGAATCACCAGTAGCAAGATACCTGAAATAGTACATAATTCAATTAGTTCAACTGCTACAATCAATGTTTGTCATAATTTTTTAGTATATGTATGTGAAGTACAGATGTAGAAAAAGTCTTGAAAGTACACAGTTAAATTTAAATTTCAAATTATACCGACAGGAATTCCTTCGGAGACTCCTCCAGGAATTTCTTTGAGGATTCCTTTGGGGATTCCTCCAGGAATTCATTCGAGGATTCCTTGGGGGATTCCGCCAGGAACTCCTCCGGAGATTCCTCCAGGAATTTCTCCAGGGATTCTTCCAGGAATTCCTCTGAAGATTCCCTCAAGATATTCCCCCGGAGATTCGTCCAAGGATTCATCCGGAGATTCCTACACGAATTCCTCCGGAGATTCCTACAGGAATTCCTCCAGAGATTCCGACAGCAATTCCTCCGGAGATTCCCACAGGAATTCCTCCGGAGATTCCCCCAGGAATTCCTTCTAGGATTCCTCCAGGAATACCTTCAAGAATTTCTTCAAGAATTCCTTCGGGGATTCCTTCAGGGATTTCTCCAGGAATTCCTTCGGGGATTCCTCTTAGAATTCCTTCAGGGATTCCTCCGGGAACTATTTCAGGGATTTCTCCAGGAATTCGTTCGGGGAATCCTCTTGGAACTCCTCTAGAACTTCCTTAGAGGATATCCCCAGGAATTCTTTTAGGGATTCTTCCAGGAATTCTTCTGGCAATTCTTCCTATGGGAATTCCTCTGAAGATTCATCCATGAATTTCTCTGGAGATTCCTCCAGGAATTCCTTCAGAGATTCTTCCAGGAATTCCTTCGGAGATTCCTCCAGGAATACCTCCAGGAATTTCTCCGGAGGTTCTTGCAGAACTTCCTTAAGGGATGCTAGGAATTCGTTCGGTCATTCTTTCAAGGATTCCTCTAGAAATTCCTCCGCAGATTCCTACAGGGATTCTTTCAGGAATTTCTCCGTGATATCCTCCGGAAATCTAATCTGGGATGCCTTTATGAAAACCCTCTTGGGTTTCTCTAGGAATTTCCTCGGATTTCCTCTAAGAATTCCCTAAAGGAATTCCAGGCGAAATCCACGGAGGAATTCCCGAGGAAATTTCTGGAGAAACCTTCAAAACAATCCCGAAAGGAATCCCTGGAGAACTTTCTGGAGGAACTTTTGGAGGAATTGCTGGAGTAATTTCCGGAGGAATTCCTGGAGGAATTTCCGGAGAAATTCCTGGAGGAATTTCCGGAGGAATTCCTGAAGAAATTCCAGGAGGAATTCCTGGAGGAATTTCTGGAGGAATCTCCGGAAGAATTCGTGGAGGAATTTCTGAAGGAACTCCTGGAGGAATCTCTGGAAGAATTCCTGGAGGAATTTCCGGAGGAATTCCTTGCGGAATTTCCGGAAGAATTCCTGGAGGAATTTCCGGAGAAATTCCTGGAAGAATTTCCGGAGCAATTCCTTGCGGAATTTCCGGAGGGATTCCTGGAGGAATTTCCGGAGGAATTTCTGGAGGAATTTCCGGGAATTCCTGGAGGAATTTCCGGAGGAATTCCTGGAGGAATTTCCGGAGGAATTCCTGTAGGAATTTCCGGAGGAATTCCTGGAGGAGTTTCCGGAGGAATTCCTGGAGGAATCTCCGGAAGAATTCGTGGAGGAATTTTTGGAGGAATTCCTGGAGGAATTTCTGGAGGAATTCCTGGAGGAATTTGTGGAGGAATTCCTGGAGAAATTTCCGGATGAATTGCTGGAGGAATTTCCGGATGAATTCCTGGAGTAATTTCCGGAAGAATTCCTGGAGGAATTTCCGGAGAAATACCTGGAGGAAATCCTGGAGAAATTTCCGGAGGAATTCCTGAAGAAATTCCTGGAGGAATTCCTGGAGGAATTCCTGGAGGAATTTCCGGAAGAATTCCTGGAGGAATTTCCGGAGGAATTCCTGGAGGAATTTCCGGAGGGATTCCTGGAGGAATCTCTGGAGGAATTTCTAAAGGAATCTCCGGAAGAATTCATGGAGGAATTTCTGGAGGAATTCCTGGAGGAATTTGTAGAGGAATTCCTGGAGAAATTTCCGGATGAATTGCTGGAGGAATTTCCGGATGAATTCCTGGAGTAATTTCCGGAAGAATTCCTGGAGGAATTTCCGGAGAAATTCCTGGAGGAAATCCTGGAGGAATTTCCGGAGGAATTCCTGGAGGATTTTCCGGAGGGATTCCTGGAGGAATCTCCGGAGGGATTCCAGGAGGAATTTCCGGAGGGATTCCTGGAGGAATCTCTGGAGGAACTTCTAAAGGAATCTCCGGAAGAATTCGTGGAGGAATTTCTGGAGGAATTCCTGGAGGAATTTCTGGAGAAATTTCCGGAGGAATTCCTGGAGGAATTTCCGAAGGAATTCCTTGCGGAATTTCCGGAGGGATTTCTGGAGGAATTTCTGGAGGAATTCCTGGAGGAATTCCTGGAGGAATTTCTAAAAGAATCTCCGGAAGAATTCGTGGAGGAATTTCTGGAGGAATAACTGGAGGAATTTCTGGAGGAATTACTGGAGAAATTTCCGGGGGAATTCCTGGAGGAATTTCCGGAGGAATTCCTGAAGGAATTTCCGGAGGAGTTCCTGGAGAAATTTCCGGAGGAATTCCTGGAGGAATCTCTGGAGGAATTTCTAAAGGAATCTCCGAAAGAATTCGTGGTGTAATTTGCGGAAGAATTGCTGGAGGAGTTTCCGGAGGAATTCCTGGGCAAATTTCCGAAGGAATTGCTGGAGGAATTTCCGGAGGAATTCCTGGAGTAATTTCCGGAAGAATTCCTGGAGGAATTTCCGGAAGAATTCCTGGAGGAATCTCCGGAAGAATTCGTGGAGGAATTTTTGGAGGAATTCCTGGAGGAATTTCCGGAAGAATTCCTGGAGGAGTTTTCGGAGGAATTGCTGGAGGAATTTCCGGAATAATTCCTGGAGGAATTTCCGGAGGAGTTCCTGGAGAAATTTCCGGAGGAATTCCTGGAGGAATTTCTAAAGGAATCTCCGGAAGAATTCGTGGAGTAATTTGCGGAAGAATTCCTGGAGGAGTTTCCGGAGGAATTCCTGGGGAAATTTCCGAAGGAATTGCTGGAGGAATTTCCGGAGGAATTCCTGGAGTAATTTCCGGAAGAATTCCTGGAGGAATTTCCGGAAGAATTCCTGGAGGAGTTTCCGGAAGAATTCCTGGAGGAATTTCCGGAGGAATTTCCGGAGGGATTCCTGGAGGAATTTCCGGAGGGATTCCTGGAGCAATCTCTGGAGGAATTTCTAAAGGAATCTCCGGAAGAATTCGTGGAGGAATTTCTGGAGCAATTCCTGGAGGAATTCCTGGAGAAATTTCCGGATGAATTGCTGGAGGAATTTCCGGAGGAATTCCTGGAGTAATTTCCGGAAGAATTCCTGGAGGAATTTCCCGAGGAATTTCTTGCAGAATTTCCGGAGGGATTCCTGGAGGAATTTTCGGAGGAATTCCTGGAGGAATTTCCGGAATAATTCCTGGAGGAATTTCCGGAGGAATTCCTGGAGGAATTTCCGCAGGAATTCCTGGAGGAATTTCCGGAGGAATTCCTGGAGGAATTCCTGAAGGAATTTCCGGAGGAGTTCCTGGAGAAATTTCCGGAATAATTCCTGGAGGAATTTCCGGAATAATTCCTGGAGGAATTTGCGGAGGAATTCCTGGAGGAATTTGCGGAGGAATTCCTGGAGGAATTTCCGGAGGAATTCCTGGAGGAATTTCCGGAGGAATTCCTGGAGGAATTTCCGGAGGAATTCCTGGAGGAATTTCCGGAGGAATTCCTGGAGGAATTTCCGGAGGAATTCCTGGAGGAATTTCCGGAGGAATTCCTGGAGGAATTTCCGGAGGAATTCCTGGAGGAATTTCCGGAGGAATTCCTGGAGGAATTTCTGGAGGAATTCCTGGAGGAATTTTTGGAGGAATTCCCGGAGGAATTTCCGGAGGAATTCCTGGAGGAATTACCGGAGGATTTTCTGGATAAATTCGTGGAGGAATATCGGGAGGAATTCCTAGAGGAATTTCCGCAGGAATTCCTGGAGAAATTTCCGGAGGAATTTCTGGAGGAATTCGTGGAGGAATTTCTGGAGGAATTCCTAGATAAATTTCTGGAGAAATTCCTGGAGGAATTACTGGAGGAATTCCTGGAGGAATTTTCGGAGGAATTCCCGGAGGAATTTTCGGAGGAATTCCTAGAGGAATTACCGGAGGAGTTCCTGGAGGAATTTTTGGAGGACTTCCTGGAGGAATTCCTGGAGGAATTTCCGGAGGAATTCCTGGCGAAATTTCTGGAGGAATTTTTGGAGGAATTGCTGGAGTATTTGCCGGGGGAATTCCTGGAGGAATTTTTCGGAGGAATTTTTCGGAGGAATTCCTGGAGGAATTCCAGTTGGAATTTCCGGAGGGATTCCTGTGGGAAAATCTATAGGAATCTCTGGAGGAATTCCTGGAAAAATTTCTGGATAAATTCGTGGAGGAATTTCCGGAGGAATTCCAGGAGAAATTTCCGGAGGGATTCCTGTAGGAAATTCCGGAGGAATCTCTGGAGGAATTCCTGGAAAAAATTCTGGATAAATTCCTGGAGGAATTTCCGGTGTAATTTCCGTAGGAATTCTTGGAGGAATTTTCGCAGGAATTTCTGGAGGAATTTCCGCAGGAATTCCTGGAGGAATTTCCGGAGGGATTCCTGGAGGATTCTCTGGAGGAATTCTTGGAGGAGTTTCTGGAGGAATCTCCGGAGGAATTCCTGGACGAATCTCCGGAAAAATTAGTGGAGGAATTTCAGGAGGAATTCCTGGAGGAATTCCTGACGGAATCTCCGGAGGAATTCCTGGAGGAATTTCCGGAGAAATCCCTGGAGGAATTTGTGAAGGAATCCCTGGAGGAATTCCTGAAGGAATCCCTGAAGGAATACCTGGAGGAATCCCTGAAGGAATTCCTGGATTAATCCCTGAAGGAATCCCTGAAGGAAACCCCGAAGGAATTCCTGGAGGAATCCATGAAGGAATTCCTGGAGTAATCCCTGAAAGAATTCCTGGAGGAATCCCGGAAGGATTTTCTGGAGGAATCTCTGGAGGGATTCGTGGAGGAATTCTTGAAGGCGATGATGGACGGGTTTCGACATTTTTGCACGATAATCTACGGTGGAACGCGCAATACGCAACGAGATTTATATCTTTCTACATATTGCGATATTGCTCACAAACACCTTGCACAAGCACCATATATTTTTCATGAAATAATCATTTGAAACCTAGTAAAGCATTTAAGCAGGAATTTTTAGAATATTTACACGGTACTATTGATTAAGGGTCCACTATTGGCTTCGATTTCTCTTACAGCTATTAGTGCTTATAAAACGGATTAGCGAAGCAAGCTTTGTCTCAGACGGGACGTAATTCCAGAAAAAGAACTATGCGGTTATAATCAGAAGGAAAATACATTCTTATTTTATACCTGTGGTACCCGCATGTGGTTAGCTCGAGTGTCTATAAAAGAATGGAGATTCTCCCGCTACCGAGCGGTGTGCATGCTGGCTTCGCGCAACCGTTCGGGTGCAGGTATGCACACGAGTGTATGTCCAATGTATACGCATCACCGACTGCGATGCTCGTCACCACATCTCCCTTTCTTTAATTAAAGCTTCAAACTGTTTATAAGTCGAACCATCAATTGCACTAACGTACTCTTAACAAATCAATGAGTAACAAACCACCATAATGTCCAATGATCAACCCAATGCAATCATTCAATTATGCTTTCCATGGAACAACAATATATGTATGATATTGAATATCAAATGAGTTCAGTAAGAACTAAGTCGCTAGATAATTGTGATGCATATATTTACCAAGGTACTCTTTTTTTTCTAATCAAAGACTGTACAGAATTGCAGAAGCCACGTTATTTCTCTCTTTTTTTATTAATTAACATTTGATTCGTTTCTACCTTTCTTCTTCAACACTGCATTAAAATATGACGGGAAACCGTTCGAACTACAAAATTCCGAAAACATTCATCATTAGATTGGCGTAAATTCACTATGTAGTTTAGAACTAACTTGTGTTGAAACAAATACAATTACTCACAGATCGTTGAATAAATTAACAATTATTTGTGTTGCATTACAGTCCTCTCCTCAGTATATGATATTTTTTCCGCATTTTTTTTTACCGTCGAAATCCCCACGCTGGTAGAATGGATCTATTCTAGATATTCAAACAATACTTGATTAACTACAATTCGCTATGCCAGTCTGATTTTAGGCCCATCGCTTCCATTAGCCCAGAATCTCAAAAGTACTTAAACCGTCCTCAGCTGCAAAAATATTCTTTCCATGGTCTACTGGTCTACCCTTATGCCAACTGTCTCTTCTTAACCCTCGAGTGATCGCGTGGATGTATTTTGTAAACGTTGAAAAAAACATCTCGCTTTTTGTACTCAGCATTAACGTGGTGCTGGCGGTGGTAGCTTACCACGCGTATGCCGGAAGGTTAATTGCTGATTTTTTCTAACGGTGTTACGTTAACAGTCAAAAGCAGACCATCCATCTTTTTCTACTTCTTTTTTTTTTATCCAATTGTGCATACCCATGGTAGTACAGAAGTCCGCATGGAAGATTTCAATCTTTGGTGGTTACCAATTTTCGCCGTGACCTCAAACATCCTTCAGCCTTTTTTTTTTATTGAGGCTTATTACCATAAGACTCTAGGGGTCTACCTCTGCTGCGATGTTCTGATGGGTACAACTCTGATGCTTGCGTTCAGATTTCATTTCCGCTCTTTGTTAGCGTGTAGCATTCCCATTTGCACTTTGCTCTACACGCGAATAAAACCGTTCTGATAAACGTGAACAAACAAAAATACACCGTGAACTGGAACTAGTTCCAGCTGTCAATATGGGCGTTCTAGAGAACGTGAAATCTAGCTCACCTTATTACGAAAAAATAATGAAGCACTACATATGCATATTAAAATATAGCATATTGTAGTGGAACCTTACAAATGCGTAATAAATTAGGACATCACACTTGGACAAATACAACACAGAACATATATTTTGCCCTGTTACCCTAGTGGATAACCATTTCCGATGTCAGGATGACGAGGTTTCATGTATTGGTCATCCTGGCATCAGTCATCTTGGAAATGTATTTTATTTGGCGGTATGCCTTTTAGTTCATAGCATTTGTTGCTGTGTTCATAGCTTGGTTTTGTCTAGGAAAACTAATCCTAATCGGGCATCCCGATTCCAGTTTCATCACTAGAGTTCTATAACTTGAAGTCTGTGCCAGGGAAAGGTTTTTATCTCTAGTACTTAATCGCGGCCCGAAATGGCCTGAATGTTGGCAATCGAAATAGGATTGCAGGCTTCCATTCTGCCAGAACCCTATAAATGTGCATTAATATTAGAGGAATATTTACAAGTTAAAATAGCACATTTAACACAAAAATAAAACTTGTAACAACCTGATACCTGATAGTTCCCGTTGCCGTATAAGTGCACGTATATCGGAACGGTTTTTTTTTTTTGCGTGTAGACTTTCCTTTACCATCGGCGTTTTGCTGACGTCAGCTCAGTTTCGGAGATCCAGTTGTAAAGTTATCATACCACAGGCATGATGAAAGCCTGTAGCCGTTGAGCGCTCTTCACACCAGGTTTCACTGGTGTACAATAGCACAGCTTCTATTATTGAGTTGACCAATCTGACTATTCTTCCAGATACTACACAATCTCAGCAGCCAGTAACATTACTCTCCTCGCTTTTTTTACCTAACGCGTCGGTTGGTTGTTGTACGCTGTCAGTTACTTCAATTTAGACACCCCTCGTACTGGTATCTCAGTGAATTTAATCACAATTTCTCAATGTGCTGTATGGGAAAAAACTTTAACCCGCTGTCTCAGTACGCATATTTGTTCATAACACCTGCTCTACAGTACCGTTATTTTTGTGTCAAACTCGAAACACTAATTAAAATCATTCACAATATTTCTCAACAAATCGTATCACAGTACATGTCCCAATACCATCAGAGCTTAAGACCAAGCTAAACAATTCATAAGTAATTTTCTGACCCAGAGTTTTAACGATGTTTATCCAAAAAGTAATTAAGAATTGTTAAGAGCTGTCTTGTACAATACTGTACTTGGTCTTAATTTTGATCCAACCTCTGTTTACGCGCCTGACCACATTTCATTACATTTTAATGACAATGACGAAGACGCGACACAGCCGTTACAGTAATATAGTTATTTAAAACATATACTATTTAAAAGCAATCCGTCGAATAGCATTCCGTGAAGCTGCTAATATTCATAAATTATTGAAACAGTCGCTTGTTAAAATATTGCAAAATCGTATTTATTCAATATGTTTACGCATAAGGCAAAGAGAACAAAACTTGAATTTAACTTTTTGACTGGAGAGCAGCTACTGAAAAAAAAAGTCAAAAAATTAATATAACAATCTGCCTTGATAGCACCTTTGACCACAAAAAGAAAAGCCCTTTCTTTTCCTTATGTATCAGCAGTTTGATCAACATGTATCCATTTACGCTCGGTGAATACAGACACAGCTATTTATGAACATTATTGAGTGAATTGAACTCTATCTCACCACACTGTTGTTCTCGGTTTGTTAGTGAATTTACTTTCCGCAGTAAATCAATCAGTGAATTTAATCACATGTATTTCCATGCAGCCGCTTTATCACTTATTTCCCATTACCAGTGAATTCAATCACAACTTCACTTTCCAAGTGAATCCAACTAAGAACGCATGTGTACTCTCAGTGAATTAAATCACAATTCTTTTTACCTTTTTCCATAAGTGAATTTAATCACAGCTTGCCTTCCAAGTGAATCTAATCACAATACTTTTCATGTATTCTAGGTGAATTCAATCACAGCCCTCATTGCATAGTCTCCAGAATTTAAAATACTTGTTTCCTCATTCAGCTAATACTGAACTCTGTCACAGATCATGCAATGTCATGCATCTGCATCCACCTTTATTGTGTTCTCCAGTGGTTGAACCAAAACAGATTCCAGGCGCTTCCTATGAAATTTATTGTGATCAACCATGGATTTGACCATAATAATTATAAAACTCCATTGACGAGAACGCGTACAGATGCTGGTGAGAGATCTCTTGAATCCTTCCGAAGCATCGTACCATAGACTAATTTCAAGAACTTAAGCTACCAAAGAAAAACATTTCGTGTGTCCAATCGGGTATTCAATAATATTGATTACCATGTATTTTTTTTCCGCGTATTTTATCAATTATGTATTTTTTTTTCTTTAACGTATTTCACCAGTAATATGCAGTAGAGGACCAATCTGAAATTATGTACTTGGATGCAAAGGTTCATTTACAATCTGTTAACTCGACTACCGAAAAAAAAAATTTTTTTTTTTTGAGAATCCATCAACATAATTTTTTTTTTTCCAGTGACGAAATGTATTGAACAAGAACCTGCTGAAGATACTGCACGCTATCGTTAAGGATCAAAAAATCGGATAAGTGTAAATTGCACGACATGAATAGGTTTACCTCGGAGAATGTGTATTTTTTGTTTGTTTCTTCATTACCGAGTTTTGTAACTATTCCGTTCTGAAGGAAAAGTACTTTTTTTTGTTGGTGTTTTTGTGGGATCCAATCCCTCGACCATTTGCTTTACCCATTACACTAGATCCGCTTTACATTGCGGAAATAACGTTTTTCGGAAAGACGCATTAAAGGAGGGATACTCAGAATGCATTTTAAAATTAATCCGAAGCGGAAAACGCTTCCGCATCATATTATTAATACATTACAAAGTAATTATTTACATACATAAGACCTAGACCACGATTGACGGAACCTGCAGGCACCGGATATATCTAAACAATGCTTACCTTGAATAACTTTAGATAAGTGCATTCGACAACGGACGCATATAGCCCTGGTAGTGCTAGTGGCCAAGCGAATAAAATAATTAAATTTGACGACGAAGCCGGAAACTCATTCTGCATACACGAACCGATAGTTTCAGCGGAAAATGACGAATTGGCACTAATAGCAAAACACAATACTCATATAAAGAAGGCATTGGCAAATCAAACTCGTCTGCTGCAGTCTACTGATCTCTTCTCATAAGTGAATTTAATCACAGATCTTACACGAAAGGTTGGCAGTCATTTCATCTCAGTACAATTGACTTTTTCGCTTGATTTCGATTGTTTTTTTTTTCCATTTTCTTGCCATCGCCCATCACGCAAACATCCGATCCAAACTCACTTTTCAACACAAACTTTAAAATTAAGATGCAATTGCTGATCGCTGGTGATTGAGATTGTATATATACTTCAACAAGTATGTAATATAGGATACTACATGTTACATTCTTCGTGCCGTTTACAAGTCCCAATTTCCGATGCTAGTTCACTCTACCAGCATACGCAAACTATTCTGTCCAAGTTCGATACAATTTCGGCAAATTTTACACAGAAGCCAACAAAATTTGCATGATCAGGCACTGATTATCAATTTAAATATATGTACATAATAATCGTAGTCAAACGCGCGCTAATACAAATGTCCTAATGCATGAACCATAATAACATCTCATTCACAACACCAACAGCGCATCTCACCGTAAATGCTCAAAGAACACAAGATGCAACCGCTATTGGTGACGATGTTAATACTTTTCCCAGCAACTGTCCAAATACTATTAAAACACATACCTTCATTCGTCGATCCAGTATAATTTCCATCTCAACGCTCGCCTGTAACACCAGCCCTCAAGCACTTACCCATTATAGCCATACACAAGTTCATTGATTACACAGCACATCAAACCACCCGGACTCTAATGAGCACCAACGACACAAAACAATACGCAAAAACACATAATTCATCATTCTCATCGATCCTTAACCCATTCACTGCTATTTGTAACACTTGACTGTATTCAGAACAGAAAAACACAATTTTTCTTTCACCCTCCTTTCACTTTCTTTTTTCTGGCAAACATGTTTCGACAAGAACGGCGTCGTTCGTGACCACTTTCATCGAAAAATTTTCAATCGTAATTGATTTTGCGTTTCACCTCAACTGTGTGTTTTATTTTTCAATTCACAAACCAATGGCATCGAAAACAAAACAGGTATTTCACACTTCGCGTTACTTTTTTTTTTCCTCGTCGCCACTTGTGGTACCCGCATGTGGTTAGCTCGAGTGTCTATAAAAGAATGGAGATTCTCCCGCTACCGAGCGGTGTGCATGCTGGCTTCGCGCAACCGTTCGGGTGCAGGTATGCACACGAGTGTATGTCCAATGTATACGCATCACCGACTGCGATGCTCGTCACCACAATACCTAATGAATAAAACAAAATTAATGAACGTACCTCAAACAAACCGCCAACCGCTCTTTAGGCGTCACTGCAGTGCGGAAATAGGTATCCTGCTTCCGAATGACTGGTTCGATTCTTTCCAGGATACAGTTGAAGCATTCTTCCGACATTCTAAAATATTCCCAGAACTTGTCTGGGTCCCTGTGCAGCTCCTTAAACAGCGTGAAAAATTCTCCCTCCGTACGGCGTTTTCGCCACGCTTCGTGTACCCAGAACCTGCGTTTTTTCTTTGGTGGTTCCGACTCTTCCTCATCCAGTGCAACAGCGATAATAGCTAATTCCTCGTCTGAGAACATTGCCAATCTGTCGAAGCTGTTTGTTTTACTTCCTATAAATAACACAAAACACTTTTGAACCTCTAGAATTGAGAAAAACAACACCAACTAGCAAAAGAAATTTGACAGTAGATGGATACAAAACCAAATGACAGCCGCTTCATAGTGTGTGTGTGTGATCTCGTTACATAAATCGCCCGTGCTAGCACGGTGAGCACGGTATAGTGAGAACTGAATGAAAAATGTCATGTTGTGTCCCGGCCCCGGCCCCGGCCCGGTCCCGGCCCGGCACGGCGCAGTGAGAAAAGCCCTTAAGTAGGCGGCGGTAGTGGCCGGCAGGCCGCTACGGTGACACATGTGATGTGCAAAATCGCGCATTTTGATTTGCGCACATTTACACAAACACCGGAACACGGGGCTCGGTGGTGGACTGGACACAGACAGCGGAGTAGAAAGTTTATCAGTCAGACTGCGGTGCGCACACGCGAGTTCCCGCCGTAAGTAAACCTCGCTGAACTGATAACGGGAGGTTACGGAGATAACAACAAACGGCAGCGACAAGAGTTGGTCAACAATCGCGCGCAACTGTCACGACGATAATGTTGTTGAACAGTTTCGTTCGGGGAACACTGCGCGGCGATTGTTGCCAACCGAAAACAAACATTTAGACGCACTCACACTCGTACGCGACACAGCCTACTTGGATAGACCGACCCCTCTCGTAAATCAATCGGTCGGCGCAGAAACTTTGTTGCGGGCAAGTACGCTGTGGATGAACAGATGATGCACTTATCTTATGTAATGGTTAGGGTAATGTTGGCATTTCTTCATTAGCTATTCATTGCATTCCAAGATAAAGAGGCGTTGGTTTATGGCATTAGCAAACGCTATAGCCAAAATATCGCCCAAACCAAAACGAGCCTCCAGAGTTTTTGGAAGAGTCTCGATTTCTTCTTGTGCGAAGTGGATGAAAATATTCAAGAACCAGAGGCAGAGGGATTCAAAGGGTTATGGGCCCAGTGAGGCAGATCAGAATTTAGGGCAGGATGGGTTATGGGCCCAGGTAAAGCGCAACTTAGTGCACAAAGTGCTCGTTTTCTGGAAGCGGGATCGAACGATCTGACGTCTGGAATGTGTCGTTCGACAGTTTGACAGACTGAGGATCGATTTCACGATCAATTATCGAGTGGATCGCTCTCTGCTAGGGATCAAACCATCTGACATCCGACTTGTATTGTTGTTTATGTAAAACATGTCAAACAATTGAGTACCATTCAGCCACATGTCTGCAGCTAACGGATTCTTTCTGCGCTTCCAGCCATTTCAGCGCGAACAACCGCGCGTCAAAAAGTGAACGGTACGCGGCCATGACACTTCCTCAATTCTACATGGCGGCGATCGGTTCATAACGGAACATATATCCGCA
The DNA here is from genome assembly GCF_035046485.1 of Aedes albopictus. Taxonomy (NCBI): domain Eukaryota; kingdom Metazoa; phylum Arthropoda; class Insecta; order Diptera; family Culicidae; genus Aedes; species Aedes albopictus. Next base: position 15,312 of record NW_026916768.1, read on the forward strand.
TACGCGCGCGCATACCAAAAGCCATACCCACACCCATAGGCCGCGGCCGCCCATATTTGGTGGAATGTCACGCGCACGTTCACGCCCGCATATTCGGATCGATCGACCGACGACCGCTTTGGTCACCTTGACTTAGCGGGCCATGTTGTGCTGCGTGCAGCTACCATATTGAGCGGAGGCACCACTGCGCAATGCCGGGACAAGCAGCTCGCAGTGCTCGCTCAGGTTGCAGCCGTCAGAAGCGTGCAAATTTCAATCCATAACAACAACAAAGACCAAGCAACCGTTGCTTTCAAGAAGCTTGCGAAGCTCACCAGTTCAACACAGCGCTTGCTCTCCGTCTCTGACTAAGCGGGGCCTACTAGATGGACCCGGACTGGAATAACAAGTCACTCGATCGTCGCCGTTGTTGTTGTTGCCGGTTGCCGCTGTCGTTCGTTATAACTGCGCTGTGCCGGGCGGATCGCAGATTCTTATACAACAGCGGGGATTTTTCTGCACATGGCACACTGTTGCGGATGGCCCAAAAACGTGATCGAAATTGTTTTGACCATGAAAACATGATTTTTGATGTTTGGTGTCTTCGGCAAAGTTTTTCTATAAAATAAGCCCCAATTTATGGAAATATCAGTTTTGTGATCAATCCCCCAAAAGTGAGAAACGATTTCTATCTTTTTCATTTGTATACCAAAAAAATATGTTTGTTCAGAGAAGTTGTAGACAATTTCACTAGAAACAACTTTGCCGAACATACAAAATTTCTATCTTTTGATTTGTATGTACATTTGAGGCATTTTTTATAAAGCACCCCTAAAAATCAGTTTTTTGCTTATAACTTTTTCTATGAATTTTTCACGATTTCCAAATGTTCTAGCAAATGTTTTGCCTTATTAAAACGCGTAACTTTTGCGAAGAAAGTATATATCTATGTCTCATATTTATCATGTTATTGGAAATTTCACTTTAAAAAATGCTTATGTTTGACATACCCATTTGCTAACTTTCGCACGTTTTCGCAGACCAGGATTTTCACATTTGAAAATATGGAACGAGTTCTATCTATTGCAAATATAGCCAGTTCTAGCCTGATTTCGCCTGCATATTTAAATTCACATACTAGAAATGACTATCATTATAAAATGTGTTATTGTAAAATGATCAAGATATCAAAAAAATGTACTTGGTGCTTTTCTTACATGATTTTCCCACATGAAAACGCAAAACCGTTTTCACAGAATCACTTGGAACTGCATCAGATAACTTTCCCATAAAATTTAAGTTTTTTTTTCAGATGAACAGTGGCTCTCATAGTAGTACGATAAGTCTCTTCCACAAAATAATCGATATTTTTATATGCTCTTGTTAATGCTCATAAAATTTTTCGTGTTCATGTACACTTTGCGAAAATGTTAATTTGCAGAAGGTTCAAATAACAACAACTGATGTTTCGATTAATATTGATTTTTAATTTGTTTACTTGAAAAATGAAACTTATCTGTTAATATTAACACATATCATTGATTACTGTCATCATAAAATGTATTGCTTCCAGTTACTGTATGTATGTTTTTCTGTCCGAGGAAGTACAAGAGTCACGCAACAAAGACACCAGGAATTACAGAGAGGATCATAGACGTAAGTTTCCAAAAATCTAAACTAACACAGATCTCCTACATCGTCTGCTTGAAACATCTGATCCCATAATAAGGAATATTGGACTATTTCCTGAAAAAAAAACTAGAACACCATAAACGTAGGATGCGAACAACCTTTTGCTCTAAACATATGACGAGATAGTAACTGGAAGCCATGAAATAAGTGATGACGTTAATCAATGATATGCGTTAATAATAACAGATATGTAATAATTTTCAAGTAAACAAATTGAAACCCAATTTTAATCGAATCATTAGATGCTGTTATTTAAACATTCTGAAAATTTACATTTCTGCAAAGTGTACATGAACTCGAAAAATTTTATGAGCATTAGCAAGATCATTCAACAATATCGTTTATTTTGTGGAAGAGACTTATCGTACTACTATGAGAGCCACTGTTTATCGAAAAAAAAACCTAAATTTTATGGTAAAGTCATCTGATGCAGTTCCAAGTGATTCTGTGAAAACGTTTTTGCGTGTTCATGTGGAAAAATCATGTAAGAAAAGCACTGAGTACATTTTTTGACATATTGATCATTTTACAATAACACATTTTATGATGATAGTCATTTCTAGTATGTGAATTTAAATATGCAGGCGAAATCAGGCTAAAACTGGCTATATTTGCAATAGATAAAACTCATTCCATATTTTCAAATGTGAAAATCCTGGTCTGCGAAAACGTGCGAAAGTTAACAAATGGGTATGTCAAACATAAGCATTTTTTAAAGTGAAATTTCCAATAACATGATAAATATGAGAGATAGATATATACTTTCTTCGCAAAAGTTACGCGTTTCAATAAGGCAAAACATTTGCTAGAACATTTGGAAATCGTGAAAAATTCATAGAAAAAGTTATAAGCAAAAAACTGATTTTTAGGGGTGCTTCATAAAAAACGCCTCAAATGTACATACAAATCAAAAGATAGAAACTTTGTATGTTCGGCAAAGTTGTTTCTAGTGAAATTGTCTACAACTTCTCTGAACAAACATATTTTTTTGGTATGCAAATGAAAAAGATAGAAATCGTTTCTCACTTTTAGGGGGATTGATCACAAAATTGATATTTCCATAAGTTAGGGCTTATTTTATAGAAAAACTTTGCCGAAGACACCAAAGATCAAAAATCATGTTTTCATGGTCAAAACAATTTCGGTCACGTTTTTATGCCATCCGCAACAGTGTGCATGGTGGCGTTGGGTGTCTGGTCCGGTGGCTTTTCTGGGAGGGGACCCGCGGGGTCAGGCAACGGACACGTCATGATCACGAGCGCAGATCGATAAATTAAGAAGGTGGGCCTGCGCGTTGCGCTGAACGGCACTTAGGTCTACCACCTTCCATGGATCAGAGCAACCACTGACTTCAGTTTAGCTATAGGTACACAAAGAACGTGGTGGCGGCGTAAGTGGTTTCGATTTCCGCGTTAACTGTCGGCCGGTTTTGCCTTTCGCTTGCGGCGGCACCTGGTTGTGCTGAAACGTCATAGTTTCATTCCGAATTCCAGCAATGTTTGTCACTCACTTGGGAGAAAAACAAATCTGACATTGTAGTGATCGGAATACTTTCGGATTGTTTTCATTTAATCATCAACTGAATGTAAGCTAACCAACAAACTGACGTTTACATTTGAATTCTGAGTAGACGCCTACTATGATTGAACTTTCTCTAAACGACGTTCTTTACGTCATTCGATCATTGAAGCTAACTTTTCCTACGCTCACCGCATCAAAACAAAGGCGCCACCACAGACAAACAGGCGTAACACTTCGGACATTTTGCGAATCAAATCATAGTCACGAAACATAATAGAGTTAATAAACTATAGAGGACGAATGTCGCTGGTGTTCCCTTTGTTCTCGCTCGGGAACATATCGGGTATCTATCTGTCAAACTGCATACTTTTTCTCTTTGACATTTACAGTATCGGACAATAAAAATGCACCAAAGCCGTTTTCCCATACAAACTAGTCAACTTTGGATTGTCATATCTCAGTTGTTTCTCAACCGATTGTTTTCATTTTTCTGTGACGTACTACAAAACATGTCGATTCTTAAAAACTATTGAAAAAATTCGGGGATAACTATTGATACAAAAGTTACAGATAGGTTGAATTTTGACAATAAAAATGCACCAAGATAAAACAATTAATAACAAAAAATGGTTACGTCATAACATTATGGTGTCTTCGGCAAATATGTTTCTTGTGTAATAACGAATAAATTTGCTGAAGAGACCAACATGGTTTGACTTCAGCATTTTTCGCTATTAATATTTTGGTCTTGGTGCATTTTTATTGTCAAAATTCAACCTATCTGTAACTTTTGTATCAATAGTCATCCCCAAAAATTTTCAATAGTTTTTAAAATTTGACATATTTTGTAGTTCGTCACAGAAAAATGAAAACATTCGGTTGAGAAATAACTGAGATATTGCAATCCAAAGTTGACTAGTTTGTATGGGAAAACGGCTTTGGTGCATTTTTATTGTCCGATACTGTATATCCCTGCCTATCTCCGCCAGCAAGAGATGTTGCGGCGGCGACGCCAGCGACATTCTTCCTCTATAGTTTATTAGCTCTATTCGAAACATATTCGCCCAATGCTAAAATGACTGAGTTTGGCCGACCATCAACTAGGTGGCGGTAGTGAGCAAACGTCAAACTCGAGCAAAAACGATGCGAGCGCCACGGGTGGTCAGTTGGCCAATTATCAAATTTTTAAATACAGTCCGGATTCGCTGGTTGGATGACGACTGCGCCCCGATTAGCGAATCGTGTTCGTTCGTTGGAGCAACTGACAACACTGATCAAAATGCTCTAGACACACGCAAGTGACGAGAAATACGTCACGGAACACTCACATACTTGCGCAAACGTTCTGTATACAGGAGCTGTGATGCGACGGCGGTCAGACGTCAAACTCGTTTTGACATCTATTTTGACATTGACAGTGCTTTTTAGTTGGGTTTTGCCCCAACCAGTGAACATTCAACCATCGAGACAGCCCATCTAACGAGCTCTCAACGAACGAATCGTCACTGTAGACCGTTAAATCGGTGTACGATGCAAAACATCAGAGAGTTACGTCTGTTTGTCTGTGGCGCCACCGTAGATGAACTTTCACGTTGTGACAGCAGTCCGTTCTAGATTGTATTTCAGTGATCTATCCACATTTCTAAAATTCTAATTTTTCATAATACAGTAGGCGTTCGATAAGTGCAACATGTTAACGTTTCAGTTACCGAATGTAATTCGCTAACTGCAACAATTAACAGGCGTCAAACGCGTGGTTAAACGGCTGTCAGTTCATGTTGGACGCAGCCAAACTGCATTCAAAAACATCGCAATGCAGCTTGAGTACATTCGAAAAACATCGCAACACAGTTGACGTTCCGTTTTTGACAGATAGCGGTGCGATAACTGAAAAATTGTTGTAGTTACCGGACTTGCAGTTACAAAGTGTTGCAGTTAAAGCGTTGCAACGGGCGAACGTCTACTGTATCTTACACAGAAGCATGTTTCCTTATAGGAAGAAACTGATTTGACGTAAAACTTATCGTTTAACTGTCAGAATTTCAAATTGCATGATTCTCAATGTTCAAGAATTCATTGTCACACGACAATAACAGCGCCTACTAGCTGCAATCAACTAAAGCAAACAACGCAATCGTCACAGATGGATTAATCGCAGAGTTATTTTTTGCTCCCTGATGCTTTCAGTTCTTTCGCGGAGGATCTGAATGTGACTTGGCGTGGAAGGGGTGGCAGTTGGAACCACTGACGACGTTGCACTCGAATCGAGTGAGTGGGCTAAAAATATCTTGCAGGTTGTTGTGACCAGTTAGTTGCGACATTATTGACGATGGTAGCAACAGCAACCGATGGAATTTGGTTGTGCCTTGCTTGCGTGAAGTCATGCCGATGTGTTTTGATTATCCAGCATTTTACGAGCGCTAATTTCCGTCAGATTGCCTCAATTTCTGGTAGGGATCAGTCCGAGATCAGTCGATCTGACGTTAGACTTGTGTCGTTTGACACTGACCGATTACATCTCTAAAATAGGAAACAAACGATCTGACGTTTAGTTTGTGTCGTTTGACAGTTTAACGATAAGGTTGAACAAACTAAAGTGTCTCGAGTATACCAAAGTGGAGAATCCTTGTCGCTTTGACAGGTCTCCTGCTCGATTGGAACTATGGGGATGACACTAGATCGACTGTTCCAATTTTGACGTTTCTCCTCTTTGTTTTATCCAGGCTCGTTAGAACAAACCATCTTATCGAACAATAGGGTCCTAAAATTAAAGATGAAATCTCGCTTATATTGAATAATACGATCAAGCATGGTGTTCTAATCGGAATTGTACTTTACTCGAACTTGAAAAACAAAGGAATAATGAGAAAATTCGAAATAAGTAAAATGGTACAGTCCAGATTCGCTGGTTGGGTCACGACTGCGCCCCGATTAGCGAATCGTGTTCGTTCGTTGGGGCAACTGACAACTAATCAAAATGCTCTAAACACACGCAAGTGACGAGAAATACGTCACGGAACACTCACATACTTGCCTAAACGTTCTGTATACAGGAGCTGTGATGCGACAGCGGTCAGACGTCAAACTCGTTTTGACATCTATTTTGACATTGACAGTGCTTTTTAGTTGGGTTTTGCCCCAACCAGTGAACATTCAACCATCGAGACAGCCCATCTAACGAGCTCTCAACGAACGAATCGTCACTGTAAATAGTTCTACTTTGACATTTGAGGTCAACCTTGTGTGACTGAGCTCGACATTTTTCGCACTGGGATTTCGAAAATGTTCCTATCTGACATACACGGTGAAAAAAAAATACTCAAAGTATGTGTTATAAGCTAGGGACGAGACAAAAGGCTAAAAAATAAAAACTATATATTTTCAACTACGGGTAATAAAAACGTCAAAATTGAGTAAATATGTACTCATGAACCATATATTGTGGTTTTAAACAAGAATCCCGATAGGATTTTAGGAGGAATTAACACCTCGCGCTTTCATCGTTGTTACACTACTATTGCTACAAAAATCGCACGTTAGAGAGGTATTTCTAATGTCAAGATTACGGCCACGGGTTCAAACCTTATCACTGCGATTTCGGCGCACAATCCAAACTCAAATGTGTTTTTTCTATGGTGGAGAATCTATTCGCAGAGTAAACTAAATAAGAGTTGCTGTGCTAATGGAAGGAATGGGATTTTGCTCACTTTCTAGCAGGAAACAGCCGTTTTGACGTTTGGTTTGTGTCGTCTGACAGCTGATCGATAAGATCGATCGTAAATCTTATCGATCAGCTGCCAAACGACACAAGCGAAACGTCAAATCGGCTAATCCCTTCAAGTGAGCCACATTCTGGCGGCCATTAGCGCTCGTAAAATACTCGATAGGCTCTTAAAGTCCCATCTAGATTTATGTTTAAAACCACAAAATACGGTTCAAGAGTACATATTAACTCATTTTTTGACGTTTTCATTGACCGTAGTTGATAATTTTGATTTTTGAAATCTTTTGTCCCACCCCTAGCGTATAACACATACTTTGAGTGACTTTTTTTCACCGTGTATGTCACAGGAACATTTTTGAAATCCCAGTGCGAAAAATGTCGAGTTCCATCACGCCAAGGTGGACCTCAAATGTCAAACTAGAAATATTTACCATTTTACATATTTCGAATTTTCTCATTATTCCTTCGTTTTTCGAGTTCGAATAAGGTACAATTCCGATTAAAATATCATGCGTGATCGTATTGTTCAATAAAAGCGAGATTTCGTCTTTAATTTTGGGACCCTAATAGGATAAAAAGGTATTGTAATTTGTATGACAAAGGCTTGACTCACTCGCCTCTCTTTTACACATTGTAGGTATCTGCTGCGCCATCATTAAAAGCCAAAATTATTTTGATCGCCCAATTTACTCCAAACGTTATACGGGGGGTAAAGGCATACTGCGAGGTATTTCGCCGTTTCTGCGGTTTCTCTCGCAATTCGCATTTTATTTTTTGCCCATCATATGCATGCCTTCATCCCGCGTGTAGGTATATGATAACGCTTACGCGCTATTTTGGTTACCAATCGAGTCGACGATGACAACGCGAATGCGATTTTTTTGCCTCTCCTCAGTCCTCATTCGCCTCCGTGGTTTTATTTTTAGCTGCCTAATTTTCTCGCCTTGCTGCGATCGATCAACTCCACATCCATGATACAAACCTGATGCGCTTGGTCAGCGCCTTCTTGGATGCCTGTACGCTCTCGCTCGCGCACTTGATTCCGCTCATCGGCTACGTCCTTACTACAAAGTGCCATGCAGCGATAAATGCTCTCTCGCATCGCTGTCGCCACAAGCAGGTGAATGAGGCATTTTGTTTCGACGGACAGCATTCGACTCGTCTGTTGTACCTTTTCGTCACATTCACTTCTCGAATTCACGGCAAGAAACGATCCCGATCGAGAGTTGTTGACGACGGTCAGCTGACGTAAATCTGCGGAAAGTTTGACCGCCGCGCGGTTCAGTTGAAGGAACTCTCCTGGTGGCGCCACCGCTGTTGATCCATTTTAACGCTCCACGAGTTGTCGTCGTTGGGTGCTATTTTGGTTGTCATCTGCACATAGATATGGCATCGACAACGGTTCATAAATAAACACTCGCTTCGCTTTATGCGACCGCCCAAACCGGAAAGGCGGTCCGTGCGGTAACCCACGAAACGGGACGGCCTTGAATGTCGTCCCGTCCCCCAATAACGCAGCTACAGCAGCAGCAAGGCTTTCCGTGCGTTCTCTCGCTCTCAAACACGCTTCCATAATGAAAATAGAGTCACTCGTGACATTCACTCGTCATCGTGGGTTTCCTTTTGGAGGGCAAATTTTCCACCACACATTCGTGGTTAACACATCTGGGGGGAATGGTGTGAAATGCGCCTTTCGGGTTCAATGAATTCTCCAATAGGCTCCTAAAGTCCGATCTAGATTCTTGGTTTAAACCACAAAATATAATTCAAGAGTGCATACAGTAGACGTTCGCTCGGTGCAAACGGTTTAACTGCAATGCTTTTTAACTGCAAGTCCGCTAAGTGCAACAATTTTGCAGTTTTCGCACCGCTATCTGTCAAAAACGAAACGTCAACAGAGTTGCGATGTTTTTCAGATGCACTAAAGCTGCATTGCGATGTTTTTGAGTGCATTCTGGCTGCGTCCAACAGCAATTGACAACTGTTTGACGGCTGTCAGTCGTTGCAGTTAGCGAATTTCATTCGGTAACTGAAACGTAAACATGTTGCACTTATCGAACGTCTACTGTATTTACTTTTTTTTTTGACGTTTTTATTGGTCGTGGTTGAAAATACATAATTTTTAATTTTTAAATTTTTTGTCCCGCTTTAGCTTATAACACATACTTTGAAAGATTTTTTTCCACCGTGTATGTCACGGTGAATCCCCAGTGCAAAAATTTCGAGTTCCATCACGTCAAGGTCGACCTCAAATGTCAAACTAGAACTATGTACCATTTTGCTTATTTCAAATTTTCTCATTACAGTAGACGTTCGCTCGGTGCAAACGGTTTAACTGCAATGCTTTTTAACTGCAAGTCCGCTAAGTGCAACAATTTTGCAGTTATCGCACCACTATCTGTCAAAAACAAAACGTCAACAGAATTGCGATGTTTTTCGGATGAACTACAGCTGCATTCCGATGTTTTTAGTGCATTCTGGCTGCGTCCAACAGCAATTAACAACTGTTTGACAACTGTCAGTCGTTGCAGTTAGCGAACGGAAACATGTTGCACTTATCGAACGTCTACTGTGTTCCTTCGTTTTTCGAGTTCGAGTACAATAGAGTCCTAAAATTGAAGACGAAATCTGGCTTTCATTGACTACCCAAGTAACCACTAAGCACTGTCGTAAGCGGTCTAAAGGTCATACAGCAGCTTTTCTGTGTCAACAGGCTCTATAAAAGATTTTCAAATGTTCTCAGGCATTATAAATAGTAAGCACTGAAATAAACCGTATATTAGTATATGACGCTATGCTATAGTGCTTGTAAACCCAGTGTCTATGAGCCGAATAAGAAGCCGGACAGTGCTGTTAAAAGGCTTGGCGTGCTTGACGTTTGTATCAATCAAAGCTGATTTCAAACAAAACAAAACTGAACCGGAGCAAGACAATTAAATATCCTCGGAAATTTCGTACGATCGATAGGGTGTTGGAAGCTGTTATCGGAAACTTCAAGCATTAAATTAATACAAAACATGTATAGCTGTTTCTTTGATTATATTATTAATGCATCGGATGTTTAGCTGTGAAGTCTAGTGTGGAGTATCAATCGTTTTACCAACAGACGAACACCAAAAACTAATTGATCAGCCCCATTTTGATTTCTCCTCTTATTGAACATCGTCATCTTCCCAAACTTGCCTAGCTGCATCTCTTGCAGATCTCTCTCAGCCATCCATAAAACTATTTCATACATTTCGAATGCGGCCACTTTGTGCCCGACTTCAGATCCGAATATCGGATCATCCGGAACATTCGGATTGGAACTTCAACGCTGACCCAACTTGTTGCCCTTTTTTCCTTAAATACGGTACTGAACAAACCGATCTCTTGGTTTATCGATTGAGCAGATGGGAAACGTGACGAAATCAACTTAGAAATAACAATCCCGAGGATATCAGATCGAATCTGGATCAGGCCGTAAAAATCGAAGAAAAATATACTTCGATGGAAAACATCCGGAGCAAAAAAAAAAATAAGAAGGTAAATAACTTTCTTTTTCTTTTATTTTTACTTGACTCACTTTTGACAACTCTTTCATCAGAGACTCGGTACGCAGATTGAAGCTGGCCGTATATCAGCCGAATATTTTGCCAGAATTGGCTTTCAGGCAGATCTATTATAGGATGTAGTTCTGTTTAGCCCTGTTAATATTGCTCTTCATGTGGATATAGAACCAACTTGGTGCCAATTTTTACGGCTTAGTGGTTACTTGGGTAATCAAGCACGGTATTCTAATCGGAACTGCACTTTACTCGAACTCGAAAAACGAGAAAATAATGAGAAAATTCAAAATAAGTAAAATGGTAAATAGTTCTAGTTTGACATTTGAGGTCGACCTTGACGTGATGAAACTCGACATTTTTCACACTGGGGATTCAAAGTCAAAAGATGTTCCTATCTGACATACACGGTGTACAAAAGTCACTCAAAGTATGCGTTATAAGCTAGAGGCAGGACAGAAGATTCAAAAATTAAACATTATATATTTTCAACCACGGTTAATAAAAATGTAAAAAAAAAGTAAACATGTACTCTTTGACCATATTTTGTGGTTTAAAACAAGAATCTAGATAGGATTTTAGGAGCCTATTCTGATTAGAATAGCGGCGTCATGGTCGCGATTTTTTCCGCAGTCAAGTTCGCCGATTGTGAACAATCCTCGGTACTCACTTTACGTAATTTATGTTTAGTCCCTTACTGTCAGAGCTGTCAGATCGGTGTAACACGCTAAACATAATTTACACAAAAGGCAATTTACACGGAAAAAAATACACGATAATGAATATTTATTGGGTACCGGGCTGCACACAGAAAATTTAATGGTTTTCTTTGGTACATCGAGGTCTTGAAATTAGTCTATGATACCATGCTTGATCGTATTATTTAATGAAAACGAGATTTAGTCTTTCATTTTAGGACTCAATAGCGTAGAACGAACTGTGGATTTCAATCAGGAAATGCGCTGTGTCTGAGCATTAGACCCACACTGATATGAAATACAATCTACTCAAAAAAGTCTTTCCCCCTGAATCTGCTTTTCCGGACTGCCATAAGCTAACTGTTAAAATTTGAACGAATTCGATTATTCTTGCATTCTTCCATATTTCTTCATGATTTTTTTCAGGGGATTTCTCCAAGAATTCCATTAGAAGTTTGTTTGGGAACCCCCACAAGAGGTAAATTGACAATTCCTCCAATAATTTCTTCTAAGAATGAAACAGAACAGACTCCAGGAGGTCACCCAGAACTCACTTCTGTAGGATATTCAGCAGTAATGTTTGAAAGATTTTCAAATGAAACTCCTGAAGAAGTTTTAGAAAGAACTCCTGGAGGATTCCCAGTAGAACTTTGCAAGATGTCCAGAAAGGATTCGTACAAGATTTCCAGAATAAGCTCCTTGAGGATTTCAACAAGAAAGTCCTGCAGCATTTCAGTCACAAGACAGTTCCTCTTGGAAGTACCCAGGAGGAATCCTGGAGAATTTCTAAATATGATTCTAAAGGCAATACGGCAGAAGTTTTTGGGTGAATCCAAAAACGAATTAATAAATAAATTCCATAAGGAACACATGCAGGTATCCCGAAATGAAATTCTACTGGAACCCCAAAATAAAGTTTTGGAGGAGTCTCAGAAGAAAATACTGAAAAAACTTCCGGACAAGTCCCAAAAGTACTTAGGGTTAGGTCCGCCTTGAAGTCATGGGTTGCAAACCCCCCAATCGCAGAAAGATTGGCTAAAAGATACATCTGGTTGGTTCCCTGAAGTAACTCTTAAATATAGCTCCGAACGAAGTTCTAAAGAAATTCCAACCTCGTCATGATGCTTGCTGTGATTATTTTTCCTCTGGGAATTTCCCCAGGAATTCCTCCGAGGATTTCTCTAGGAATTCCTCCGGGAATTTCACCAGGAATTTCTTTGGGAATTTATCTAAGACTTCCATCAGGAATTCCTCCGGGAAATCCTTCAGGAACTTCATCGGAAATTTCTCCAGGATTTTTTCTGGGTATTTTTCCAGGAGCTCCTCTGAGAAATTCTCCAGGAATTCCTCCGGATTTATACAGGTTTTCCTCCGGGAATTCCTCCAGGAATTCCTCCGGATATGTTTCTAGGTTTTCCTCCAGGACTTTCACGGAGAATTTCCCCAGGCATTCTTCTATGAGTTCTTCCAGGAACATCTACGGGAACGACGCTTGCTAGGGGAAGGACACCCAAGGAGAATGTCACTAATTATTGTTTACACCACAAAAACAAGCATTTCTTATTGTTGTATTGCAAAAGATAAGCAAGCAGGATTTTTTGAGATTACCTGGAGTAGTTCCAAACATATTCTCGCAGGAATTCCAAAAAAATAAGTAGAAGAATCTTGAAGTGATCCCTGAAACAATCTGAAGAAGAGTGCATGAGAGAATCTGTAATGGAAATGGGGGATTAGCCGGAAAATACTAAAGCAATCCAAATAAAGTCCTAAAAGGAATTTGTTGGCACATTACCCTAAGAATCTAATAGATCATAGTAAGCCTTTGTTAGATTAACTTTAAATAAGTTCATTCTCTTCTGTCATATCAAACCGAGTAGACGTAATAATTAGGTTATTGGCCGTAGCAGTTGCTAAAATGACCAAGGTAACAACTTTGTTTGGCAGAGAGAGAAAAAATCGAAGCGAACTACAGCATATTTTTTGTAATTACGTTCTGAAAAACTTCACTTTTCAGTTGGCTGAAGTGTCATGAAAAGGCCTACTTTTCTCTTCTGATGCAAGTGTGCCGAAAAGTACTACTTTTCGGCACTCTTAAAGGTGCCGAAAAGTAGCACATTCGGCACTTTTGCCAGTACACACTTTGCACTGAATTTCGTGTTATCCGTAGATTCAGCTGATGATTCTACATCCACTCTCCAGCAGGAATATGAATCTAGACGACTTTTATTCTGATTCCGATGGCAGTACGGGTGAGAAAGAAGCTGGTGGAGGTACTTCAGCGACTTCTGCCTTTGCCAACAAACAACTGTTTGACAACGGGAGCTCGATCAAATGCTACACCATAGCCTACCTGATCGAAGAAAAAAAAAACATTGATGAGCATGGATGCTCGCACGTGGTTCCTCCTGATACATGATTGTGTTGTGAGAATATATTATACTAGATAGGTATTTTTCGTAATTACAAAAAATGTTGTATGCAACTCGTTGCAAAACTCGTTTTTTTCTGCACTCGTCGTATTTATCCAACTCGGCAAGCCTCGTTGGATAAACGTACGACTCGTGCCGAAAAAATCATCATTTTGCAACTTGTTGCATAAATAACTATTTTTTAACCAAGAACTGTAGAAATAATGGTCAACCCCGAAGCATCAAGATAGTTCCGGTGATCAAGGAAATGATTCACAAACTAGATCAAGGATAGGAGACAAGCCAATATGGGAGGACGGTTACCGCTCAGTACAGTATCGTTACCGGTGCGGGAAGTGTTACGCGGTTTGGAGTGCTACAGCTCGTAGTTCTTCGCGACCAAGATGACCCTGATTAAGGAGCGGGCGTGGTGCGCAGTGAAGCAACGGCTGGACGACGATCTGGTAGTGAATGATGAAGTTTCCGAGCCAGTCCTGGCCACGATATGCTTGAGTATCGATACCAAGACCCATGGGCTGGTGCAGAAAGCCAAAAACTTCTAAAGAAGCTTAAGACAGCCTACGTAATACCGTAATACCTACGAGCACAGCGGCTCCTCCCAGAAAATATATCCCGGCGTTCATAAACGATGCAAGCAGGAAGGCTTTCGTCTATTTACTGAAATCAAAGACAGACGTGTTGGAAGATATTGAAGATTTGAAGTCATATGACGAGAATTAGACGAGAGAATCAGGACGAACAACGGAAGCTTGAACGGGAGTTAGTATGTCAATCGTACGATGCGACGATTCCCGAGATATGCACGACGGTATAATCCGAAACAAAGCGGATGAATAGGACGTGGATGGAGCACGCCAAAAGCATTCTGTTCGATACCGGCCTGGAGAAGCAATTCTGGGCAGAGGCAGTCGCTACGACGTCCTGCGTCGTTAATTGGTCACCGACAAAAGGTCTACCAGCCACCCCCGAGTAGAAGTTCACAGTTGTCGCACCTACGCCTTTATTGGAAGTGTAGTCATGGTACACGTCCCTAAGGAGAAAAGACGAAAATGGGATGCGAAGTCAGGACGAGCAATGTTTATGGGCTTCAGTGAGACTTCGAGGGCATACAGAGTATACAACTTCAAGACTCAAGACGTAGCAGTCAGCCGTGACGTGATCTTTATGGATGGAAAACTAGGTGCTCTAAACGAAGCTAGTCCTACGATGGAAGAAGCACCTTTCGAAATGATTGCGCTGAACGAGGTTGTAGAGGAGGAGCTCGTAGACGGCGAAGAAGACGACCGGCCGGCACAAAAAGAGCTCATCGTACCAGATTCCGGGAAGTTCAGAGATGCCGATGACACGCCGATCTACAACCTGCTGCGCTCCCTCCACAACCAGCAGAGGATCTATGTACATCAGTTGGTAAGGCGCAGTGTGAGGGAGCGCGTAACCCCTGGCAAGTTTAGAGATTTTCTTTAGGGCTTCAGTGTTCTACCTCATGGAACTTCCCAACCTCCACAGTTATGCGATGCCAGTGGCGATGGCGAGCCACAGACGTTCCAGGAAGCGATTTCGTGCGAGGACAGCGATCGTTGGAAAGATGCAATGGTGGAGGAGTATCAAGCGTATCAACAGTATCAACTAATCCTGGGAGCTGATCGTTCTGCCAGAATGCTCTCCGCTGCAAGTGGATGTATAAGGTGAAGACGAACCCCGATGGATCCACCGAAAGATACAAGGCCTGCCTCGTAATCAAAGGCTTTTCTCAAGTCAAGGCCGTCGACTATGAAGAGACGTACTGTGGTCCAGTATGTCACTATCCACTATATGATGTCGTTAGCCGCTGAAGATTCACCAGATGGTTGCAGTGACCGCGTTAATGCAAGGCGAACTAGGAGAGGAAGCAATCTACATGCAGCAACTGTCTTCAGATGTCCGAGAAACGTCTGCAAGTTGAAAAAAGCGTTATAAGGACTGAAACAGGCAGCAGAATCTGGAACCATAAACTTGACGAAGAGCTGAAGCGGTTTGGGCTGGCTCGATCGAAGTTCGACACGTGCGTCTACTACCGTATTGAAAATGCAACAATCCTGATTGTGGCCGTGTATACATGACAAACAGACGTAACATTGCGAGGAATGTCAAACTCGAACAACAACGATGCGAGCGCCACAGGTGGGCAGTAGGCCAACTATTTTGAAATACCGTCTACCCTCGTTGGTTTGACCGCATCTAATCTGAACACTTTTAATTTGACCCCCGCTAATCTCATCCCGAGCAGGAATGAATAACTGCCACATAACTAGAGCATAACAAAGTCAGGTATCATACCAAGATAAGGTATTGGTCGGTTGTCCAGGTATTGAAAATAACTTATTTTGGTATTTTGTTGGCATTGATACAATACTTCAACGAGTTATTGGTTTGGTGTTGAGGACTGCTTGAGGTATTATTGAATTATGGAAAAATCGCTATTTGTATGGAAATATCGCCGATTATTATTTAGGTATTGTCATACCTGATATCAATATTCACGCGTTATGCACAGAATACACACCAGCTATTATTTCAGGTATTTTACCTCTTATGCAGGGCTACTTAATAACTCATTCAGGTTGTAGGTATTCGGTTTCCCATACCTGAGTTAGTTATTCTTCAGCTGTTTCCTCCTGCTCGGGATGGAACGAGGTGAAACGGAGCGTAGAATCAAAACAAAACAGCAAAAAGGGTTACCATCGATGTGTTTTCCGATGCCTACAGGGTTACGAGAAGTTCAAATTAAAAAATGAACCCCGTTGGTTTGCATGAGGTGTCGTTCAAACCAACGGGGGTAGATGGTATATCGTTTTAAATCGGTATACGATGAAGCAGTGCATTTTATCCCATTCTCCCTTTTCTCCTCCACGGCAGGCGCAGGCCAGCCAAACGTTTTCGTTTCAGTGGAGTTCTATTTTTATGCTTCTGACGAAATGCGCGGACACAAACACACATGGAACGGGCGTATACCCCCGCATAGGAATGGTATTTGCTTGCCAAACACCAGCCCGATTCTTCCATCCCCACCCCAGACCGGAAAACCCTCCATCCGAAGGGGCCATTAATGGTTTTCCACATTTTTCCCGCATCCCATCCGGCATGCGTTGTTGTGGCGTGGTGGTGCCGGCACGTCGCCCGCCTCCGGGGAGCCTGCCCTAACCTAAGACCGGTCACATTGGCTTGGCTGGCGGGCGGTGAGTGCTGTGTTTTCGTCGTTGTCGTTTATTTGCGTCACGTTTTCATCACGCGAACCGCACCGCGCCATAGGCTGCGGCTCTTACCATCTGCCCTGCGGTCACTTTTCTTTCTTCGATGCGTCGCAACGTTGCTGCTTCCGCTAACCACCACATGACCGAGCACATATTTATCGTAGGTGGCGTGGAGTTTAAAAATAGATCGAACGGTTTTAATGGACCGATGCACGAGTTGACGTTTGAGCGATTCCGTGCTTACTTTGAATGAACTCGTTCTCATGGCCACCTGGATAACACGGCACTGCTCAAAAGCCAAACAGCCAAACGAGTGAATACGTGCGTTATTCATCCAGACCTATAGGGTCCTAAAATTAAAGACGAAATCTCGCTTATATTGAATAATACGATCAAGCATGGTATTCTGATCGGAATTGTACTTTACTCGAACTTGAAAAACAAAGGAATAATGAGAAAATTCGAAATAAGTAAAACGGTAAATAGTTCTACTTTGACATTTGAGGTCAACCTTGTGTGACTGAACTCGACAGTTTTCGCACTGGGATTTCAAAAATGTTCCTATCTGACATATACGGGAAAAAAAATCACTCGATGTATGTGTTATAAGCTAGGGACGAGACAAAAGGCCAAAAAACTGAAAATTATATATTTTCAACTACGGTTAATAAAAACGTCAAAAATGAGTAAATATGTACTCTTGAACCATATATTGTGGTTTAAAACAAGAATCCCGATGGGACTTTAGTAGCCTATTGAATTTTGCAAGGTGTCGTCACGAATGAACGTTCGGTTCATTCTCGTTCGTCCCTTCCTTTTCCCTCTCACGCGCATTTTGACATTTTCCGGTGGTTTGTTTTGATTCTCATTCGTTGCCATTCTTTTCTCTCTGGGAGAGAAAATTGAGGTTAAATTTCGATGCAAAACTGAATTCACTCGGTCCGAGAGTTTTGACACTAGAGCGGGGCCGTTTCCAATCAGAATAGGCTTCTAAAGCCCTACGTAGATTCTTGGTTTAAACCACAGAATATAATCCAAGAGTTCATATTTACTTATTTTTTGACGTTTTTTTTGGCCGTATATTTTCATTTTTATTTTATTTTTTAAAGCATTTGTCCCAGTCTCAGCTTACAACACTAACTTTGAGTGATTTATTTTCATCGTGTACGTCAGATAGAAACATTTTTAAATACCCAGTGCGAAAAATGTCGAGTTCCATCACGCCAAGGTCGACCTCAACTGTCAAACTGTTTACCATTTTACTTATTTCGAATTTTCTCACTATTCTTTCGTTTTTCAAGTTCGAGTGAAGTACAATTCCAAATAGAATACCATACTTGATCGTATTATTCAATAAAATCGAGAATTCTTCTTTAATTTTGGGATCCTATTGGACGATTCTAGTGTCAATTCGTAAGAAAATTCGTAATTTAATTTTTCTATTACTTTTAGTGAATGCAAATTCAATAAAAGTTGAAATTAGGATCAAGTCATTGCACAGTGGGAAAAAATAGGTATAAAACGCGAATAAATTCAATATCTCTGCTCGGAGTGGATGGATTCGAATGAACTTTTGACACAAACTGCAAAAATCTCTACAGTTTCAAATAAAAAGGGTGTCATTCGCCGCACGATGCTGGAAATCAGTGTATCTCTTTTTCATTCCTTTTTGAGAAAATCCTCATCTATTCCCCACTAGCGTGCAAAATGAATGACTTATTTAACTCGTATTTGTGTAGAAACTTCCATTGTACCGGAAATTTGACATAAGATTGCTCCTTCTCTTGTCGATTGCATTCCTTTCCGGGCGGAGATGGATGTGAAAATTAAAAGAAATAGGGGATATCGGAGTTATTTGAAGATATTTCAATTTTTAAGGCCATGTGGTGAGCCAAACCAGCTCCATTCGAAACTAAGGAAGTTTTAACACAAACACGAATCAAATAAATCATTTATTTTACACTTCAGGATTTTTCCAAAAAGGTGAAAAGACAGAGAGTGGGGTAAAACAGGCCCGATACACTGATTTCCAGCCTCGTGCGGCGAATGACCCTCTCCTTATTCGAAACTGTAGAGTTTTTTGCAGTTTGTGTCAAAATTTCATTTTAATCCATCCACTCCGAGCAGAGATATTGAATTTTTTCGCGATTTATACCTATTTTTTCCGATTGTGCATTGTATCAGATTCAGAAAATAATCAAAATTTCAAAAAATACGTTTTCGCCAGCTCTGCACTTGATAGGCATTTGCGCGCGTGTGAGGTTAAGTACACATTCGCGTTATAAATAGTGCTTTCGAAGCCATCCATCAACAATCGTGGAGGCGGCGCTGCAGCAGCAGTAGCAGTAGGCCGTTGGCTACTGCAAACCACCACCAGAAGTGTATTATTAGAATGGTTCTGAATTCTGATTGCGTGTGATTTGGTGTGGTCCACGGCGCGCAAATGCTTGCTTTGATGAAGGTTAGTCACCAAGCTGCGCTGCAAAGCAGCAGCTGCGGAAATTAACATTCCAGGTGGCGTGGCGTTTGACTTTTTCCCTCCTTTGTATTTATTTCGCACACGTGCGTATGCAATTATGGACTGCGAAGCCCTGTACTTTTGGGGTACGCTACGCGTAATGATATAATGCTGTTTAGATTGACATTTCAAGTTTGCAGCCAGTCAAATGTGGTGCTGCTCGTGGAATTTCGATTTGTTTGGCACTGTGGAACACTGGTTCAGTGGAAATTTACTGCCCTTTAACTACCTGGTATTTTTCAATACCTTGGTCAACGGGTGTGATTGAAACAACCACGAATGACGTATGTTACTTCAAATGCTATAATTAGCTATAATCCAAAATCAAATTAGTCCTTCATCAATATGCATTATGTCACATTCCATTGAAAGCATTGTGAGAACCGAGCCTTGACAATAATTTTTATTTGGATGGTTTTGCATCGTAAGAAGTCGTCTAATAGAAAATCTCTCACTGAATTGCTCAATGACAGCTGCAAGGACAGCTGTCAGTTAACTCATTATGTATGTACGTGTATGAACATAAATCAGAATAGTTTTGAACAGGCTCCTAAAGTCCTATCGGGATTCTTGTTTTAAACCACAATATATGGTTCAAGAGTACATATTTACTCATTTTTTGACGTTTTTATTAACCAGTTGAAAATATATATTTTTTATTTGTTTAGCCTTTTGTCTCGTCCCTAGCTTATAACACATACTTTGAGTGATTTTTTTTCACCGTGTATGTCAGATAGGAACATTTTTGAAATCCCAGTGCGAAAAATGTCGAGCTCAGTTACACAAGGTTGACCTCAAATGTCAAAGTAGAACTATTTACCATTTTACATACTCAAATTTTCTCGTTATTCCTTTGTTTTTCAAGTTCGAGTAAAGTACAATTCCGATTAGAATACCATGCTTGATCGTATTATTCAATACTCGATTCAATATAAGCGAGATTTCGTCTTTAATTTTAGGACCCTATTGTCGTGTTCCGTTTGTTTTAACTCTGCAAAAGCGATCGAGTAGTTTAGTGAGTGCCTTGTCGTACGAATGAACCTAAATAAACAGGTTGCTCCTATTTTGCAGGTTTTTCGATGTTATGTTGTTTTGAATACAGAGTTAAACTTGGTAAACAGAATACCATGGATTGTCCATGATCGATCGCAAGAATCGTAGGAAAGAGTTGCAAAACCTTTCAAATGACAAATGACAGTTTTCAGTCTCACTTCCGCCTTCGACAGGTCATAGCATAGCACCGTACTAATGCATCTACCATAAATAATCTCGATAAGGTGGCCCACTACGATTGCCAAACAAACTGACTGCCACCTTCTTCACCCGGTACTTTGGAATTTTGTGACATTTATCAAAGCAAACGGCCGCGCCGGGGCAGCGACTCGTGTTGAGGATAAATTCTTATCGTCGTGGCGCCTACTTTGGGGGGGATGGATGGATAATTTGATTTGACGTGCGTCATTTTTTTTTCTTTTCACCCGTTCCAAACATAAAGGCAAAATATCATACCACCACTTAGACCTGCTGTCGTCAGCCGAGCGAGCGAGCGACCGACCAAACTGAGCCATTTATGGCGATCTAACACGGCGGACATCCGTTGTTGTAGTAGGCGGTGCGGCGCGGATGAGAAGAGAGCTGGTAGACTTAGCTTGCGTCTCTGCTTGTTTTGCAACGAAGAAGCTCGCAAAGTCGTTCCGTTATCAGCACCAGACAACGGTATGGCTCGACTCGGATGATGTGCAGTCAAACCGGACACAGAAGCTCATAGTACACTGTTTTGGTTAGCTTACTTGAATCCTTTGCGTCAATTTTACCGAAGAGTTTAATGGACTTGATAGAGACACATACCTGTAAGTAGAAAGAAAGGCAAACATTAGTGATTTTCTTAAATTAAACAGAAAAATATACTTTTTAAAAAGCCTTGGAGATTGTAACCGGCGAGTAAGCTTCATTAGGGTCCTAAAATTGAAGACGAAATCTCGCTTTCATTGAATAATACGATCAAGCTCTCTCTCTCTCTCTCTCTTCTTGGCGTAACGTCCTCACTGGGACAAAGCCTGCTTCTCAGCTTAGTGTTCTATGAGCACTTCCACAGTTATTAACTGAGACCTTCCTCTGCCAATGACCATTTTGCATGTGTATATCGTGTGGCAGGCACGAAGATACTCTATGCCCAAGGAAGTCAAGGAAATTTCCCTTACGAAAAGATCCTGGACCGACCGGGAATCGAACCCGTCACCCTCAGCATGGTCATGCTGAATACCCGTGCGTTTACCGCCTCGGCTATATGAGCCCCAATACGATCAAGCACGGTATCCAGCTTTTTACGCTTGATGAGGGGTGATTCTTTTTTGACGGATCTTGCCGACAGCCCATGCAGCATCACAATAGCCGAAAATTTCAGTTCATTGCTCCCGAATTGTCAAAATTTTTCAACATGAACTATTTCGGCTAGTAAATAACATTTGTCGAAATTCAAAATTTATTTCGTTTTAGATTTGTGATCGTTGCCCGCCACCTTAAACTGTAGACGCCGAAAGAACTGTAAATAATTTTTGTTACGCCTGATCATTCCTAAAGACTCCTGGTTAACTTTTACCACCGAGGCTTCGCAAGACGATGAAAAACAATGGATTACGATTGAAATATTTTATTACGACATTCTTATCGTCCATATGGCCCTAATTAGTGCATGGTGCCAGTGTGGGGACCGTGATGATGCTGCCTGGTGCCTTGCTGCTGCCCGATCGTCCCAATCTTCGTTTGGCCCTAGTGGAGTGGCTTAACTTGCCGGAATTGCACGAGTTGCAATATGCAGACCCGGACACCTTAACTTTATCCTCATGATCTTGGTGTGGTTTCGTCTCACTGACCAGGGTTACACGCGGGATTCCCGGCTGTTCTGTTTGGTACGATATGTCCACCGGAGTCACTCTACGAATCCGGAATACCTTCGCTTCCCATTTGACCAGGTTCCCTTCTGAAACATGGATTTGCTTCAGTTTCCGTCTGTAGCTACGGATATACTCCTCTTTGTCACCGGGTTGTGGGTTGTGTAGGTGTCCGTATAGGATTACTTCAGGAATTTCCACCGAGGATAACTTCACGAATTCCCATAGATGATTGTTCCAGGGAATCGGGAGGGAATTCCTGCACCAATCCCTGATTAGACTTCCTAGGGAAATCATCGGTTCGACTTTCTGAAGTAGTCCTCGGTGGGAATTTCTGGAGGAGTTCCCGGAGGGAATTACTGGATGAATCTCCGGTCGGATATCATAGGAAATCTCTGGTGGGAATTCCTGATGGAATCTCCATAGCGAACTTCTGAAGGAATCTAAAATTCCTACTGAACAAGTTTACTATTTCCCTCCTTAAACCCTCCAGGAGTTTCCCTCGCGGAATTCTAAAGTAGATTATTCCGAGTATCCTGTGGAATTTTTTTTTCCAATCCTTATGAACCAATAAAACCTCAAACAATTCAACATCTGGAGGTAATCCCAAGAAGTAACTACTAATGCTCCCGAAATAATCTCCATGAACAGAAGTAGAAACTTCCTGTAATTTATTTTTGAGGCTTTTCCACCATTTCCATCCAAAAATCCTATGAAGAATTTCCCCACCAAGTCCGTTCCGGGAATCTTCAAGCAATTCTTTCAATACTGCAACCATTTTTAAGGATGCCGCATTGTATTTGTTTTGCTGGTAACAATGGTAACATCAGGTGAAAATTTTTGACAAATCTGGAGCAGTGAACTGAAATTTTCGGCAACTGTGATGCTGCAAGGGCTGTCGGCAAGATCCGTCAAAAATGAATCACCCCTCATTACAGCGTAAAAAGCTGGATTCTATTCGGAATTGTACTTTACTCGAACTTGAAAAACGAAAAAATAATGAGAAAATTCGAAATAAGTAAAATAGTAAATCGTTCTAGTTTGACATTTGAGGTCGATCTTGGCGTGATGGAACTCGACATTTTTCGCACTGGGGTTTCGAAAATTTTCTGATCTGTCATACACGATGAAAAAAGTCACTCAAAGTATGTGTTATAAGTTAGGGGCGGGACAGAAGATTTAAAAATTAAAAATTATATAATTTCAAGCACGACCAATAAAAACGTCAAGAAATGAGTAAATATGTACTCTTGGCTCATATTTTGTGATTTAAAACAAGAATCTAAATAGCGCTTAGGGAGCCTATCGAAATGAATCAATTATCCATTGAATTTCACCAAAACATGAAAAGCGATTCAACTCTCCTTCTAAAAAGTTTCATTTTCTCGACAATATTGACTCCTAATTCAATCACTCGCCAACAAATCTCGCTGCGTTATAATTAACCCAAATTTAATTATTACCTCTGTGGCGCGTAGCTCCCATCGCTTCGAATCGCAATCTCACGCGACATCCAACAACAACAATAACAACAACAGCAACGATCCGGTGAATAACACCACCACGTATAGAGCCAGAGTCAACAAGCAAAAGGTTGTCGACTTGATGCGGGAGTTAAATCGAGCAAGACGCCATCGTCGTCAGTCACAATCATCGAGTCGAGAGACCAAAATATCCAACGGTGTCGGGCGACGTTGCTCGCCACCAGTCCCGATTCGTAAATTGGCGCATTCTTGACCTCTAGCAAGGTTGCTGGCTGCTACTCGCCGGGAACGGTCCTCCCACAATGAAACGCCGCGCCATGGCGGTTTGATTGATGTCCGAGCAGATGGGAAGGAACGGATTGAATGAAAGTTTTGATTTTCTGGCAACCAGGCAATCGAGTGGTTTGACAGGTCGCTTCTTTGGTACTTTAAAACGCTTAAAATCAGCTGATTTTGAGGATCTTTGACAGTTCTCCTATGAAAATGACAGTTCAGCGTTTGCGCCTTAGTTCGGCAGTTTGTTAACAGTGACACACACAGACGTCTGTCAACTGAAAAGGCCTATAGGCGTTTTCATTTGACAGATTTGTGTATTTGATTACAACTGCCGAACAAAGATGCCAACAGAAGTCTGTCATTTTCATAGACCAACTGTCAGAAGCCCCCCCTAAAATTAGCTGATTTGAAACGTCTTGTGAATAGGAATATTTCCCAACAACAACTTGTTATATTCACATCGACTCAAAAATGCCTTCCCTCACGCACCCTTGAAACTGGATGAAATCGTTTCTCCGTGTAGGTTCCAGATGTTGTCAATGTTTACAAGCTCTGCAGGGCTGAGTTCTTGAGAAGATTGTACGATGTTTACTCTATAATTGTTCTCTCCGTAATGTTTCTAAAAACAAAACAAAAGCCATCCCTATCGCTCAATGAAACTCTATAAATAAATATGCCTGTTTTAGATTCTAGATCATCTATGAACCGCAGACGAACAGACGTCGCACTCTTGAAAAGGGCTTGGCACATGTATTCATCGATTAACTTGATTTCCGCTGTTACTCCACCAGAGGCGTTGGTGTTCGATCACTTTGACAATTCATAGTGTACACGTTGCTGAATGAAGAGAAAATCCAATATGGCCGACAAAGTTTCGCACGACTCTTCCGACAGATGATGCCATCATAGGTGACGGAAACAAAACATTTTCACAGAAAGTAACGTGTGTTTACCTCTGCATGAACTATTTTCCAACATCGCGTGTGCGGTAAACATGTCTGGCGACAGTCACGGATCACTACAGCTCCGAAAGCCATTGGGGAAAAATTCTGAACTGACGGGGCGGTGATGACATTCGGGAAATTTCCATCGAATCCGGCAGATTTAAATTTACGCACACGTGCCGTATACAACCTGTTTGAGTGTTGGGTCCTCTTGTTGATGTAGAAAATGTGGATGATGATGTGCGCGGGAATTTTCCGACAACATCAACGCAACGAAGAAGTTGCACCAGCGTGCGTGACGCGCACGTGTGTGTGTTTGTGTGAAAAGGAATTTCGGTCACGTGACAGTCACGCGGGGTTGAAAAATAGACGATAAAGTGGAAAGTTCCACTCGGTCGGATTATATTTCTTTTGAGTAGGTAGAACTACAGTGAGACACGAACATGAAGTTGCCCAATCTAGTTTTCTATGAACTAAAATAGTGAACGCGCCCTAATCAAGCTTGGTTTCTGGAACGGATCAAACGATTTGACGCCTGTTTAGCGAGCGATCAAAACATTGCTGTTGGTTGTGGTTCAATGGAATGTGCACATTTTTGTTTTGAGTGCAACACAATAGGCTCCTAAAGCCCTGTCTAGATTCTTAGTTTAAGCCACAACATAATATAATCCAGGAGTGCAAATTTACTCATGTTTTGACTTTTTTTATTAGCCGTGGTTGAAAATATATATTTTTTTCTATTTTATTATTTTTAAATCTTTAGTCCCGCCCCTACACGCTAAGACCAGTTTACCTATTTTTCTAAAATATGGGTAAATTTCATTCAAATTTGCGTAAACTTTACGCAAATATGGGTAAATTAAACTCATATTTTGGAAAAGTGCACAACCGCATTTATAGGTAATATTAACTCATATTTGGGTTACAATTACTCATATTTGTGCCCACATTACCCATATTTGGGTTCTGTTTACCTATATTTGAGTATCATTTACGCATATGTGCGGTTGTGCACTTTTTGGGAAAAAGGTAAACTGATCTTAGCGTGTAGCTAATAAACACATATTTTGAGTGATTTTTTTTCACCGTGTATGTCAGATAGGAACATTTTTGAAACCCCAGTACGAAAAATGTCGAATAGCACACACTCGCGTCAGAATACCCATTTTTTCATTGCTATCTCTGTCGCTCTTCAAGATGCTTCATTTAAAAATACCCATTTATAAGTTGGGCCGCTCGTGGGCCGCCCAACTTGAAAATGGGTATTTTTAAATGGGGCCTCTTGAACTGAGACGAGACTCGCGAAGAGGAAAAAAGCAACGTCAAGTGTAGCTCAACTGAGCTGTCAGTTGTAGCCCGTTCGGTTACGTTACCTAAAACGAGGAAAGTATTGATATCTGAGATAAATTCTGAAGCCAAAATTTACTCCGAGCAGCATTTTTGCTCCTGTACTGTCAAAAATAAATTGAAAACAAAATATTCCAATGGTTACTTTGCTTGGCGATTGTTGGCGATGCAAAATTTCGCCTCAACATGATTTTGTGCGTGAATGGGATTCAGTCACACTGCATGTGAGGTGATGCGGTCACGTACGTGTTTGAACCACCAGCCCAAAACATAATGTCAACACAGATAGGAAAAAGAAAAAAATATCAAACTGGAGGAAAAGAAGACCGTCTTCGCGAGTCTCGTCTCAGCTCTTGAAGAGCGACAGAGATAGCAATGAAAAAATGGGTATTCTGACGCGAGCGTGCATCACGTCAAGATCGACCTCAAATGTTAAACTAGAACTATTTACCTGAGACTCAGCTATTTACCATTTTACTTATTTCGAATTTTCTCATTATTCCTTGGTTTTTCGAGTTCGAGTAAAGAACAAGTCCAATTAGAATACCGTGCTTGACCGTATTATTAAAATTGCACTCCAATCCCCTAGTATAAAACAAGCAGACTACTTTGATTTGGAAATTTTGCCAGTTATTTTGAAATCCGAACCTCTTTGTGTTGCGTTGACAGAAGTTTGACAGATCATCCATGGGAAAATCGGAAAATTAAGGCAAACGCAGCCGCAACGTACCAATTTTGCGCCAGGCTTAACTAACATCCCTTCCATAAGTCCTATTGTCTGTCAGAATGTGTTGAAAGCAAGCTACGAAAAAAACTGCTTTCCCATTGCCGTGGAACTGAAAACGTGATATCCGCCACACCATGGCGGATATATTCTCCCTTCACGGCATGGGTCATACTTATTGTCGAGTGTGCAATAAGTGTAGCCAGCGTTGGCGAATCTTGCAAACTTGGCATGGCAGCGCACTGAACACCAACAAGCCAACAAAGCGGCGAGTATTGTTGATGACGGTTCTTTTCCGTGTCTGTCCATAGCCGTCCAATCGTAGTCGCCGATGACGACACCCTACCCAGCTAGAATAGAATGTGCTTACTGCTCACGGCGTGAGAGCGAGAGGAGGCGCGATGGCGACGGGCCGGGAATTTTTCGCAATCGACTCGCGCAGGAAACCGTTCCGCCGCGCCGGCGTTGTGAATGTGGTGAAGTTGGAATAGGCCTTTTCATGTGACAGATCCGTGCATGCATTTGTTTACAAAGCTTGAACAACAGCTGCTAACAAGAACGTGTCATCTTCATAGAAGAACTGTCAAACGCCCGAACAATCAGCTGATTTAAGACGTCAAATGAAAAGGCCCATTGCTGCGCGCGAACGCGCGCGTATTTTATTTATTGTTCTGAAAGCTAGCACACGTTATCACGTGATCGGCATGTGGCATGGGAATGTTTGATTTTCGATTAACGATCCGCGGGCGATTCACACATAATATCCCCACACAGGGCTGGACATTTCATTTATATGCGACGGATGACGTGGAAATGATTCTGATCGTAGGAGGCCCTAGTGAAAAGATAGTGTTGGAGTATAACGTATAACGCAGTAAGCCATGACTTAAGTTCAAATAAAATTTTCACGTTCTGTTCACACGTCAAACGAACAAGTCGTTTCTTATCTCATCGGAAGATACAATAGGTTATGGTCGCCTATCGTTTTCCATCCGAAGCTCTGAAAATTCAGGATGAATTCCGGACGTCCAGCGGGATCAAGCGACACTTCCGTGCAAGGAATTTCAAGCCCGCCAGGTATAAAGCGGTTATCCAGACGAGAGCACTGACTGGGCTACGTGGAAGGTAGCCGTTTAAACGTACCTCGATCTGGAAGATCTCTGGGGAGCCGTCAAGCCGGAGCAGAATCCGGACGGAGGCTACGAAGCTGTGGGCCCTGCGAAGGACCGGAAAGCAAAAGCCAAGGCAATTCTTCTCCTTGAACCGGTGAACTATGTCTACGTCAAGGAGGCGAAAACGGTGCAGGAAGTGTAGGGGAACCTGGAGAAGGCTTTCGAAGATTGTGACCTCACCCGGCGGATCGGTCTCCTCCACAAGCTGGTGAAAACCGATCTAATGAGCGGTTGCGAGGGAATGCTCGAAAAAAAAAGCAGAAGCTTTCTGCATCGTCCTGTCAACGTTCGAGGCCGCCAGTGATGCTTACTTCGGAACGTTCGTGCCACGAACAGTTCCAAAAATAGGTCGTTTATGAGCGCTTGCACGCTGACGTCATCACTGTCTCCTTCTCTTTTTCTCCTTCGGCGTCGGTCCATAAAGCCGTCCTTGCCCTCTTCTTCTTCTTTTTTCTGGCCAACTAGCACCGTTCGGTGCCAGTTGTGTTTTACATCGGCTGGGTCTAGGAGCTAAGCATGGAGCTAAGCCTTAAATTCCGACGCCCCAGGGAGACAGCCACCACACCTGAGGACCCTACATATCGAACCCACCAACACATGGGCCGGGACCTACGGCTTTACTTCCTATCCGAGGGAAGGCGTGATCACGGATTTTATGTCTCAGAAAATCCCATCGGCGTCGACGGGAATTGAACCCCGACCGACTGGGGTGAGATGCAACCACGCTTACCACTACACCACCGACGCCGACCGTCCTTGCCCTCAAAAAAAATTGAGGGCAATGTTTACAAATCGTATGAGAATTCGATGAGGTTAGGTTTTTGCTGCAAGCCTCTATGCCTTCACACCTCGCTTCACAGTCAAATGTGTCAAAAGTGACAGAGTGGCACAGGTCTTTTTTTTTATTACTCACTCACATTTCATCTTCGCTCTCTTTCTTTTTTACAACGATGACAACAGAAGATCGTATCAAATAACGAGGTAGTTTATGCAAGAGTGACAGCAAGGAGACTCAATTGACGAGGTTCGTCGAAAAGGGCGTTTGAAATAGGGTGCCGAATAGACCTTCGAGTCCAGTGGCCAAAGAAACTCACAATAACTTCTCCAGAATAAAATACACCAATCTTCCCGGAATTTCTTCAGGGATTTCTCTAGGAGCTTCTTCAGGTATTCCTCTAGAAGTTTCTCATAGTCTGTACAAAGATTTCTCCAGGATTTTTTTTTCAGGGATTCCTTTAAAAGATTCGTCAGGGGTTTTTCTTGAAGTTTATTCAGAAATTTCTCTAGAAAGTTCTTAAATAATTCCTCTATCAGGGATTGGTTCGAGCAGTTATCCAGTAGGAATTTATTCAAGTATTCGGGAGCTCCTTCAACATTTCTGCAGAAGTTCTGTCAGAGTTTGTTTTGCTGCCATTAACTTGAGGATTTTTCTGGAAGTTCCTTCAGAGATTCTTCCAGGATCCTCGTGAATCCCTCCCGAAATTTCGTAAGAAATTTATCCAGGAATTTCTTAATGGGTTCCATCAAAAGAATTAAAATAAAAGAATTCTCCTAAGATTTTTTACAGAAATTCCTCCAGAAACTTCTTCAGAGATTCCTCCAGGAATTCCTCCAAACTTTTTTCACTCGAACTCTTCCAGGAAAAGTTCAGAGAGTACTCCTGCAGTTCAGGGGTTTGTTCACGATGTCTTTCTTTTTTTCTAAATATTCTTTAAGAGACGTCTTCCAGAATCTTTAGAGGAATTTCTCTTAAAGTTCCCTAAGGGATTTCTCCAGAATTAGCTAGAGGGATTTCTCAAGGAATCACATCTGCTGTGATTCTTTCAGGAATTTCATCAAGGTATTGAAGAGTTTCTTCTGGAATTTCTTAAGATATTTCTCAAGAAACTTTCTCAGGAATTTCTGCAGGAATTCCGTCAGGAATTTCTCCTAAAACTCTTTGAGCGATTATTCACAGAATTCTTTGAGGAATTTCCTCATAAACTTCTTCAGGGATTCTTCCAGGAACTCCTTCCATGATTTCTACAAGTATTCTTCGAAGATCCTTCTAGAAATTCTTTCTTAAGTTCCTCCAGGAATTTCTGCATGGATTTTACCGGAAGCTTAAAGGAACTTCTTTTGGAACTCCATCAGAATCAAACAGGAACTCCATCAACGATTTCTCAGTAAACTTGTACAGGAATTTCTTCCCAAACTCCTTCAGGGACTTCTCCGGAAACTCCTGCACGGAATTCTCTAAGAACTCCTTCATGTATTTCTGCAGGAACTTGCTCAGCAATTACTTCTGGAATTCCTTCAGAAATTTCTCTAAAAACTCCTGCAGAGATTTCTACAGGAGCCTTTTAAGGATTCTATCAGGAGTTCATTCAAGGATTCCTGTAGAAGCTCCCCCAGATTCTTCCAGGATTTTTTTTCTTGAATTTCTCCGGGTATTCCATATGGTATTCATCCACGAAGTACATCTTGGATTTTTCCAGAATCTTTGTCAAGGACTCCTCCAGGAGTTCCTTCTGAGATTTCCTCAAGAATTCCATCGACGATTCCGCTAAGAGTTTCATCAGGGATTCTTCCAGGAATTCCTTCAGTAGGTCGGCTTCAGAGGCACTCTTTCAGGGATTCCTCCTGGAATTTCTTCAGACATTATTCTATGAAGTCCTTCTGAGATTTCTACAGGAACTTTTTAATGATTCTGCTAGGAGTTCATTCGAGGATTCCTGTAGAAACTACTCCAAAGATTCCTCACGTTTTTTCATGAATTCTTCTAGCAATTCCGTAAGGTATTCACCCAGGAAGTACATCTAGTGTTTCTCCAGGATTTTCAGAGATTTCCCCAGGCGTTCCTTCTGAGATTTCCGCAAGAATTCCATCAATGATTCTTCTAAGAGTTTCATCAGTGATTCCTGTCCCAGTTCCTTCAGAGATTCCTCCTGGAATTCCTTCAGAGATTCTCCTGGAATTATTTGTGGGATTTTCCCGGAAATGCCTTGAAGGTTTCTTCATAAACTTCTTTAGCGATTCTTCCAGGAGCTCCTTCGGTGATTTCTGCAGAAATTCTTTAAGGAATTCTGTTGGGATTCCTTAAGGAATTTCTTCAGGTATTTCTCCTGGAATTTTTCGAGATTTCTTCAGGGATTTCATCGCAAACTCCTTCAATTTTTTCCCCAAAACTTCTTCGGGGTTTCTCCGGGAACTCCTTCGTGGATTTCTGCAGGAGATATTGCAGAGAATCGTTTTAAGATTGCTTCTGGATTTTTGTTGAGGATTTTTACCTGGAGTTATCTGATGATTTTTTTTTTGAGGAATTTCTTTAGGAACTGCTACAGGAACGCCTTCAGGGATTTCTCCAGGAGTATTGTCAGGGGACTCATAGGAAGTGCATTAGGGATTTCTCCAGGATTTTTTTCAGGGATTTCCTTTTGAATTCCTTCAGAGATTTTTCCTTGAATTCTTTGAGAGATTTTTCCTAAATGTACTGGGTAAATTTCTCCTGTAATTGCTGGAGACGTTTTTCCAGGAACTCCTTCAGAGATACCTCCAGGAACTCCATTTCAGATTTTCATCGGGGATTCCTTCTGGAATTCATTCAAAGATTTTCCCTGAAATTGCTGGAGAGATTTCTCCAGGAATTCCTTCAAAGTTCGCTCATTTCAGATTTTTTTCCAGGAATCCCTAAACTATTTCACCAGAAACTCCTTCAGGGTTTTCTCCAAGAAATCCTTCAGTACTTTTTCCAAGAACTCCTTCTGGCATTTCACCAGTAATTCCTTCAGGAACTCTTCAGGAGTTCGTCCAGAAACTTCTTCAAGGACTCTTCAAGAAATTCGTTGAGGGATTCCTCTACGATTTTTTCCTGGAATTTTTCCTGGAATCACTTTCTGGATTGCTTTGGGAACTTTTTCAGAGATTTCTCCAGGAGTTTTAGTCGAGGACTCACAGGAATTGCATAAGGGATTGCACCAGGATTTTTTCGGAGATTTTGGTTCAGGAATTTCTTGTTGGAATCCTTCAGAGATTTTTCCTGCAATTCTTTGTGAGTTTTCTCCAAAAGTTGCTGAGGAAATTTCCCCTGTTATTGCTGGAGAGATTTTTTCCAGGAACTCCTTCAGGAATTGCTCCAGGAACTCCTTCAAGTTTTTCTTCAGAGATTCTTTCAGATTTTTATCGGCGATTCCTTCGGGAATTTCTTCAGGGATTCTTCCTGAAATTGCTGGAGATATTTCTCCAGGTATTCCGTCAAAGTTTGCTCAAGGAACTCCTTCAGGGTATCTCTTGGAATTCCTTCAAGGATTTTTACAAAAATCGTTTTAAAGAATTCACCAGAAACTCCTTTAGGGATTTCCCAAAGAACTCCTTTAGTACTTTATCTCGGAACTCTTTCTGGGATTTCTCCAGTAATTCGTTCAGGTAACTCAGGGGTTCAACCAAGATATTGCTGGAGAGATTTTTCTAGGAGCTCCTTCAGGTAGATCTCTCCAGGAATTCCTTAAAAGTTTTCTCCAGGAGTTCCTTTAGGGTATCTCTCGGAATTCCTTCAGGGGTTTTCCAGGAATTGCTTTAACAATTTCACCAGAAATTCCTTCAGGGATTTCCCAAATAACGCCTTCAGGACTTTTTCCAGAAACTCCTTCTTGGATTTCTCCAGTAGCTCCTTCAGGAACTCTTCAGGGGTTCCACTAGGAACTCCTCCATGGATTCTTCCAGTAATTCGTTGAGGGATTCCTCTAGGATTTTTTCCTGGTATTGCTGAAGAGATTTTTCCAGCAGCTCCTTCAGGTATTACTCCAGAACCGCCTTCTGGGATTCCTTTAGGAACTTTGTCAGGGATTTCTCCAGGAATTTCTTCTATAAATTCATCAGTAATTACCTCGGGAATTCATTCAGGAGTTCCTTCAGGGAATTTCTTAGTAAATCCGTTGATCTGGTAATTCATTCGAGGATTTCTCTAGATGTTTCGCTAGGGATTTCTTCTGAAATTACTGGAGAGATTTCTCCAGGAATTCCTTAAAAGTTTGCTCCAGGAACTCCTTCAGGGTATCTTTTGGAATTACTTCAGGGGTTTTCCAGGAATTGCTTTATGGATTTCCCCAGAAACTCCTTCAGGGATATCCCTAGGAACTCCTTTAGGACTTTTTCCAGGAACATCTTCTGGGAGTTCTCCAGTAATTCCTTCAGGTAGCTCTTCAGGGGTTCCTCTAGGAACTCCTCCAAGGAATCTCCCAGTAACTCGTCGAGGGATTCCTCTAGGATTTTTTCCTAGTATTGCTGGAGAGATTTTTCCAGGAGCTCCTTCAGGTATTGCTCCAGAACCGCCTTCTGGGATTCCTGAAGGAACTTTTTGAGGGATTTCTCCAGGAATTTCTTCTTTAAATTCATCAACAAATTCCTCAGGAATTCATTCAGGAGTTCCTTCAGTGATTTCCTTAGAAAATCCTTTCGAGGTTTCTACGGTAGTTCATTAAGGATTTCTCTAGATGTTTCGTCAGGGATTTCTGCTGAAATCACTGGAAAGATATATCCAGGAATTCCTTCGGTGTTTGCTCCAGGAACTCCTTTAGGGTATTTCTCGGAATTCCTATAGGGGTTTTCCAGGAATTGCTTTAACGATTTCATCGGAAACTCCTTCAGGGATTTCCCAAAGAACTCCTTCAGGACTTGTTCCAGGAACTCCTTCTCGGATGTCTCCAGTAGTTCCTTCGGGAACTCTTCAGGGGCTCCTCTAGGAACTCCTCCAAGGACTCTTCCAGTAATTCGTTAAGAGATTCCTCTAGGAGTTTTTCCTGGAATTACTGCAGAGATTTTTCCAGGAGCTCCTTCAGGTATTGCTCCAGAACCACCTTCTGCGATTCCTTTAGGAACTTTTTGAGGGATTTCTCCAGGAATTTCTTCTTTAAAATCATTAGCATTTTCCTCGGGAATTCATTCAGGAGTTCTTTCAGGGATTTCCTTAGAAAATCCGTTGATCTGGTAGTTCATTCAAGGATTTCCCTAGTTGTTTCGTCAGAGATTTCTCCTGAAATTACTGGAGAGATTTCTCCAGGAACTCCTTCAGGGTATCTCTCGGAATTCCTTCAGGGGTTTTCCAGGAATTGCTTTAAGGATTTCACCAGAAACTCCTTCAGGGATTTCCCAGAGAACTCTTTCAGGACTTTTTCCAGGAACTCCTTCTCGGATTTCTTCAGGATTTCTTCAGGGTACTCATTCTGGTAGTTCCTTCAGGAATTTCCGAAGAAGTTGTTGGAAAAACCTGTAAGAGAAATCTCTCACGCAATTTCAAAAGAAATTTCTCTGATTGTATTTCCGTATTTAGAAAGCCCTAAAGTTCCATCAATGATCCCTCCACGAGGTTTTTCAGGGATTCCCTCAAGAACTCTTTCAGGGATTCTTCCAGTAACATTTTTCAAGGAATTTGTAAGAGATCCTTCAGGGATTCCTTCAAGGATTTCTCCTGGAGTCAGGGATATGCACCTCTAGAAGACCCTTCAGTGACTTCCTCAGCTTTTTACTACGAGATTTTCTTCTGGATTTCTCTAGGTAAGTTCAGCTTGCCTGTAGCATTCAACCTTTAAACTATCCATCTCCTTTACAGGGAAAAAAAACTCCGACGCATACGAAAACGCTTTTCGAACTGAATTTTCTGTGAAACAACATCGTACAGCTTCCTTCAAGGGTTCCACATGAAGTTCGTTCAGCGATTCCACCTGAAGTACCTTTTCTGATTCTTTCAGGAGTTCAGGTTTTTCAGGTTTTCAGGTTTCACCGAAAATTCCTTCTGTGATTCTTCCAGCGGATTCCCTTCAGGAGTTCCTCCATGAGGATTTCTTAGGGATTATTCCAGGAGCTCCTTCTGAGATTTCTCCAGGTCCAAGGATTCCTTCTGGAGTACACCCGGGGATGTTGAAATAGAGAACAATACCGGCGAGGCTTAAGTCCACTCTTTCAGAAGTACCTTCTCCAACAAGGATCCCCTCTATAGGAATCCCTTCTGGGGTTCGTCCAACAGTTTCTTCGGAAACTCTCTAGATAATCCCAGGCAGAGAGGAGCTGAGCTGTTAGCCATATCAGTCAGTGCCTGCGGATTGGAAACTAAAGGCTCATCGTCTGTTATTTAATTTCGTCCAACAGGTTATGGGCCCATGGCATAGTTATGGTTATGGGCAACAAGCTTCAAATTGATTTATAAATAGGTTCTCGAAAACGACATTAGTTGAATTGACAACCAACTACTCTGAACCAGGTATCCAGCAGAAGGCATAGTAGGCGATTATCAACTGACTGTAAGTAGCCTGCAGACTGTTTTCAGGTAAACTGCGATCGACTGGCATCCGCTGCCCAAAGCCGGCAGTAACTCACCAATTCCGGATCGTAGCAGTCTGGACGCTAGTGCAGCAGCAGCAGCCATTCATAGTTTAAGTAGGCTTGATATCTGCCTGCCTGCACCTAACTGACTGATTCAGCTCTTGTTCTGAGAAGCCGTGGCAGTTGTACCCTAAACAGTTGGGCAACAACACAGCTACTTTTAGTGTGAGGAGATGCAGATGACGACGCGACGCCAGATTACACAGGTGATATGCGGAATCTGACTGGTTTAAAGCGGCGATGAAGCTTGTACGGGGCACTGTAATTACTTCGCGTGCAAATGAAACTAAAAGTGATTAATAATCTTAGAATAACCGAAATTATGTGACGTCATGTAACGATAAAAATACAATTTACTCATGAATAGGTCTTTCATGAATCGGTAGTTGTGTACCTGAAAGTATCTGAACATTTGTAACGCTCAGGCGTAAGATAGGCTCATTAAATGTAGCCTCCATCTAGTAGCCTACTGTCAGGCCTTGTTGGGTCACGATTAACTACAAAACATGTAAACCATTCCCTATTAATTTTTGTTTTGTGATGTAATGTTCAATTTTATCGTGCATTTGTAATGTTCTATTTGCATTTTTCGTTTATATTTCGTAACATGGCGCCCAACGTGAGGTCCGAGCATTTGTAGGGCTTTATATTTATTATTCATAAACCTGAAGATCTTCGGAATCTGGTCTTTCGAATGAATTTGACATGCCTCTTTCAGTTTGACCATTTCCGCGCCGGGACTTACCTTTCATACTTGACGGGATGCGGTGCGTGACCGTTGGCTGCTTCCCAATAGCCTTCCATGGTGGCGGCGGCGGTGCTGTTGTTGCTGTTATCGCGCCACGAATGTCGCTGTATCTCGTTGATTGGTATCAGACTTCCGTCGGGAGGTGATCACCGATGATGCTATTTCGAAACAAGAACTGAACTGCACGCTCGATTGGACGACGGATGTTCTCGAATTTCGCACACCCTAAAATCGTGGTCCCGATCGAGTTACTTTTGACAGCCTACTATTCTTCTTCAACGCAAACGCAAACCATCAGACACATTGCCACACATGTGACTTCGCGCGATACACAATCACTTGGCTGCTTGGCCTGCTACGATTGGCGAAAATGTTATATATCCACTCACTTGTTGCGGCTTGCGGGACGGGACTCGACGCAACGCCAGCCAGCCGCTACGATTGAGACTGGTGGTTATGTAAAGCTCTCTTCACCCGGACGGACGGCAACCGGTCCTGGGACTTCCACACCCCGAACTACGAACACTAGCACTCTCACTGGACGCTCTGAACTCGAACTCGGGCAGATTTTCGCACCTCTGTGACGGCGGAATGTGGACGATTTTGGAGTTGATCAAAGTTGATTGGAATACTTTAGTTGCTTTTTTGGGATTTTGGGATGGCGCGCGATATGCGCACTCACCAGAGAGTCTTGGGAAGTCGCGACGACTGGAGAAACTCAGTTGATCCGGGTCCTTCGATCCGCGCCGTTGGCCGCTTCTTCCTCCGCTGCTGCCGCTGCCGATTCTATAATGTACCACACGGAGCAGTAGTGCGTGTAGCGTGGCTTGCGGAAGAATACGCGAACACGTTTCTTATTGTCGAGCAGGATTGAGTTCTTCTTGCTTGCGAATTTACACATGAAATTAGTTATTTCGGGCGTTCCGAGCGAAAAACAAGCACCGGTTCGACGACGATAGTTGGATTCGGTGGTAGAATCGACCCTCACTGTACCCAGTATGCGTTTATTTTTACCTATGATTCTTCTTCTTACTACACGGTCTCCTAGCGAGACAGAGACACTATCAAGCTCACACTTGTGACTTGTGGCCGCAACACACTTTGAACTTGATCTTGTAGTCGCTTCTTCTCCTTCTACTTTATTATGTATTTCACGCTCGAATTCACGAAGAATTTATACATGTGGAATTCCGCCGTACGGCTAAATCACGTTCCCCGAGCAAAAATAACACTCCTTGCACTGGATTGAAGGGGCACTCACTCACCGCGATCGGTCGCGCGGTTGCCTAGCGATTGATTGAAGCAGTTTCGCCCTACAGCACACTTTGTCGCTGTCACTCACGCGTCATCCAAGCGTAGAGACGCTCCCTTTTTCTCACTTCTTGTTCACACGACTGCCTGCGGTCAGCTCTTCTTGATACCCACCAATCGGACGGACGGATGATATATCCCTGGTATCGATTTGCTTCAAGCTCCACAAGACGTCGAAATCACTCTCATACACACTCGCGAACAGCTCTCACAGCTCGGTATCGAGTGGGTTGATTCGCTAATTTTAGCGAATTAATAGTAAATTTGCCGAAAAAGCGAAATCAACTTTGCTTGGTTCTCTTCCGGCTAAAAATAGCCCCTTTGATTCACACAAACTCACGAAACCGTTTCGTTCTTCCTCCTGCGCTGAGGAGGATGCTGCCCAATTAATCACTCAATAATATCACTTTTTATCACTCGTCGCCACTAAAAGCAGCAGCAGCAGTAATGGTAGTAGGCGACGCGCGGACAAAACGCAATCGATTCCTGATGAGGCGGATTGGCTCTTCAAACCAAGAGCATGTACATATACCGGAGTACAGTGAGTTATAGCAAGCTATCGAGGAAGCTTACACACACGGGATTGTGTCTGCAACGTTTGATTGACTCTGACTGACTGACCGAGAGAAATTGGTTCCCGCGAGTGTCATTGCTAAAATACCGTCGCACCAATACCAGCGCAAATTTGGTCTGCTGCGGTTGGAGCAGTCCGCTCGCTCCATCTTCAATTGGGTGGCTCTCTCCCCCGAATCCGACGACACCAGCAAAGCATGAATGGCGCTTCTCTGGGAGCGCACAGCGCTCCCACCCACCCATTCAACGCCCAATCAGTGCCAGTCACCCCACGTCTCCACTAGACAGAAATGTCTTGCCATTTTGCTGCCAGAAAGAGAAAACGTAACAGAAATGATCAACACCGCTGCTTTCCATGCAAACAGCGAGAGAA
Source organism: Aedes albopictus (assembly GCF_035046485.1). Lineage (NCBI taxonomy): Eukaryota > Metazoa > Arthropoda > Insecta > Diptera > Culicidae > Aedes > Aedes albopictus. The sequence continues at coordinate 53,847 of NW_026916768.1, forward strand.
CATTTCTGTCATGACACATCTGTCCAGCAAAATGGCAAGACATTTCTGTCTAGTGGAGACGTCGGGTCAGTGGTGGTGTGCGCGAGAGCGCAGAGAGAGAGAGAGAGTCAATCCAAGAAGGCTAAACACTCTCCGTGTCGCGCGGCGAATGCATGCACCGTCGTGAGAGAGAAATGCATCCAAATCCAATCCAAGTGACCACTCTGTTCTCTTTCGCCATCGCCGTCGTCTTCGTCGTCGTCGTTCATTGATAACTGCATTTTCTGGTTCTGGTTGACGACGACGTCGGGTCAAACCGGTGCAATGCGTTATTGTCGCGTAGGTGGTTGTTTGTGTGGTGGAATGGAAAAACACTGGCCGGTTACCATCATCGCCATGTCATGTCACGTCGCGTCGCATCATCACCGACTGGAAAGTGTATCGCGTGTATTACTGCTGTGATGTGGAGGAATTCCTACCTACTGTGTGAAGATGAGGCGCTTGCTGTGTTATGGGAAACAAGTAACATGACTACCGCTGTTGAGACATGAAAGCGACTCAGCAAAAGCTGTTCTTTGTTTTGTTGCGTTGATTGGACAGTGAATAGTGTAGTTTGCGATTAATGGAACACTAAAATAACTAAAGCAGCCGCTATGAAATGAACAGATAGCGCCACTGTGGCATTGTGTATTTTACATAACAAGTCACAATGCTATTATCCATATACATTGGCGCCTTTGTTTACATGTGGTAAATGCTAGAAAAGTTGGCTTCAATGATTCAATCATTGATGTCACAACAAGTGTCACAAACAGCCGAAGCACGTGAGTATACAGAAAGGCCATGCTGCGGGTGATGGGTTCGATTGCCGGTCGGTTTAGGATCTTTTCTTAACCCATATCCGCCCAGCGTCCTATTTATAGGACAGATGCCCCGAACGCCCAGCGTCCTATAAATAGGACAGTCCCAAGGACAGTCCTTTGGGTGTGAATATCTTCAGAATTATGCAAAATTTTAGAATATTTTTTTCAGAGAAGATGTTCTCCACACCCATACCTTGCTCATAGTGGACAATATAGTATGTGACTGGTTCACTAGGTGGCGTAAACGATGCTGCAAAGAATGCATATTGTCACGATCTGTGAGCATCATTTCCAATGCGAAAAAAAAATTATTTCCCTGGAATCTTGACAATGGTTAATAATTTACAGATCATTTCTTCGGCAGAGTTTTTAATCACACATTCCTTAGGATGTGGAGGTGGTAGCAAGGATATTTAAATTCAAGATGGCGGCTTAGGTTCCAAGATGGCGGACAAAACTCCAGAATATATGCTTTTTAGCGACAATGCTGCTTCGGATACTATGCAATATGGGTATCTATCGATCGTGCTTCACAAGTAGAACTCAAAAATGAATGCCCGACGCCATTTTGAAATCAAAGATGGCGGACCATATCCAATATGGCGGCCATGAAATGGCAGTTTGATCTATAATACCATGCAATATGGGTATCTATCGATCGGGCTTGATGAGTAGAAGTCAAAAATCGTTATTTTACGCCATTTTGAAATCCATGATGGCGGACCATATCCAATATGGCGGCCACGTAATGATAGTTTGTGCTATAATACCATGCAATATGGGTATCGATCGATCGGGCATGATGAGTAGAAGTAAAAAATAAATATTAAACGCCATTTTGAAATCCATGATGGCGGACCATATCCAAGATGGCGGCCATGGAATGGTAGTTTGATCTATAATACCATGCAATATGAGTATCGATCGATCGGTCATGATGAGTAGAAGTAAAAAATAAATATTTAACGCCGTTTTGAAATCCAAGATGGCGGACCATATCCAAGATGGCGGCCACTGAATGGTAGTTTGATCTATAATACCATGCAATATGGGTATCGATCGATCGGGCTTCATGAGTAGAACTCAAAAATGGATATCCGACGCCATTTTGAGACCCAAGATGGCGGACCATACCCAAGTTAGTGGCCACGGAATGGTAGTTTGAGCTATAATACCATGCAATATGCGTATCTAAAGGGTAGATGGTAGGGTGCCGGGTAGGATAAAAGGTGGAGCAGGCGGTCGGGTAGAGGGTTTGTGTGAATGATAGAGTAGAGGGAGTGGAGTAGAAGCTTAGGGTTGACGGAAGGGAGAAGGGTAGAATAGAGAGTAAAATTGAGGGTAGGAAAAATGTTAGGGTAGACGGTACGATTAAGCACAATATAGACTAGAGGGCACGGTAAAGGATATAGCAGTGGTTATAGAGAGGATAGTTTAGAGGGTAGGGCAGATGGTAGGGTTGAAGGTTATGATAGAGTGTAGGATAGAGGGTTGGAATAGAGGGCAAAGAAGACAGTACGGTAGAGGCTAGAGAATAGGGTGAAGAATTGAGATGAGATTAGATGAGCTGAGGTTCTTTTTTGAGATACCTTCAGGAATTCTTTCCAGGATTTCTTCAGGCATTTCTTTCAAGAATCTTCTCAGCTTTATTCCCGAGATTCCTTCAGATATTGCTTCCGAGATTGCTGTATGGATTGCTCCGGAGTTCTCTTCAGGGATTTTTGCAGGCGTTGTTTTGGAAAATCCTGAAAGGATTCTGTTAGTTATTCTTTTCTGCATTCTTTCAGGGATTTGTGCTGGAATTCATTCAAAGATTCCTTCCATGATTCCTGCTGTTATTCCTTAAGGCAGTGGTGCTCAGGTTAATGTATACCGCGGGCCAAATTGAGATTTTGCGTCTGAGCCGCGGGCCGCAGGATACAAATATCGTGAATATTATATTAAAAGTGTTCTAACTTTGTTACTATGACAGTAACTGTATTGGAAAATCACTGATTTTTGGATGATTGCGATAGTATCTCTTGGACTTGAAAAGTATCAAAGATATCAGTTTGACCATTGAAAACATATTGAACATCGGAAATTCTATCCAATTATGAGTCATTTGTTATAGCGAATCATTTATTCTTACTTGTGGCTGGATTATCTACACACCATTTTCAAAATCTTGCATTAAAATACAGAAAAAGCTGTAACTGTAATGCTCACATAAAAATTTGTCATCACTTTGAACGATCAGTAACTTTTTTCCAAAGTACTCCGCGGGCCGCATTCAAAAGCTTCGAGGGCCGCATGTGGCCCGCGGGCCGCAGTTTGAGCACCACTGAAGGGATCCCTCCCGAAAAAAAATGAGAAAATATATGTTTCTTCCGAGATTGTTTTCAGGCAACCCTAGATCATAGAGACATCTTCTATGGTTCTTGCAGGAATGTCTGCTCAGCTTCTGGCCGGCATTCCTGTCATGATCTCTCTGAGGAATACATCAGATATTCTTTACGGGATTCCTTCAGGAATAACTTCAGGGATTTCTGCCAGAATTGCTTTAGAAAATCCTGAAAGGATTCTTTCAGAAATTTTACTCAGCATTCTTTCACGGATTTCTTCAGGAATTACTTCACAGATTCATTTTAGTATACTTTCAAAATGTTCTGTCGAAACATATTCAGAGAATCCTAATGGAATTCTTTCTATGAGCCGGGATCCTCGCTCGGGATTTATACAGCAATTCCTCCCGGGATTTTTTCTGTGATTATTTCAGAGATTCCTACCAAGCTTTCAGTTGAGATTCCCTCAGAACTCTACCAGATATGACTCTCAGAAATCCTTATGTATATCCTCCCGGGATTCATTCGGGGATTTCACATTATCTTTTCGATATAACTTTATTAGTGCCTAGAATAACACCATTAAATTCACATATTGTTCACGAATAAACAATCATGGAGTAGTACAAACATAAGTGGAGAAGCCGTGTAGAGTATATCTGGTTGAAATTTTATATCAAAACATGGAATGATGATGAACCTGGGCGTGTTAGTAGAATACCTGTAAATACGAGACACCGAAGATGACCATATAGTTGAGATCGAAGTACGTATCTGTCAAAGGAGACAAATTTAATGGAGCATTACTTAACACGATTTTCTTTTTTAAATATAAAAAAAAAACTTCTGAAAAGTTTACGTATGGTGAGTACGTAAAGAGAGTTTGTGGGGTGCTGAAGGAAAAACTCAATTACTTTATTAGAAATAATTATCTGTGTAAAATCTAACTTCTACTAAAGTATTTTAACGTTTGCTTATGCCACACATAGTGAGCTCTCTTTATTTGATTTGTTAAAAAAAATGAGAAAAGTTGAACACTGCAGTCGAAACTACATGAAATTACAAGAACCATGCATTGCATACTTTTAGGCGTTTACCGGATTATATTTCTGCCACAATTTATAAGTCCTTTTTCTATTCTTTTTGAGTGGTTATCATCTCTCTCTCTTGTTTAGAGCTGCATTTTATCTATACGGATCAGCATATAAACGATAGCGTAGAAGTTGTGCTGAAGTAGAGCTCAAGAAAATTATCAGATATTGAGGACCTACAATGAAGAATTTTTTTGGAACTACACCATAGACTTCCATTTTTTTCATCAAATCATGCTTATTTTATTGGAATTTGACCTTTGATAACATATTTATTTGAAGATTTAAATTGTGAGACACCTTGGGCGTTAACGGGTTAATGCGAATATAAGGCAATCCATGAGACAGATGCAATCAGCTGATTTTCTTTGTTTACCATGTATTTTTGACATTCGTCGATCGGGGTGACAGTTGAACACAAAGGAATTTGTTAAGCACCCAGAACACTCGTCGAAAATTTGGTAAGCTATACATACACTATGTTTACAATTTCAGCTGTCACCCCCATCGCGATATGTCGTCATGGATTGCCTTATTATGTATTGTCTATCCGGTTGGAATCAAGACCGACATTCAATCAAAAATTTCCATTTTCTTGGTCCACAAGTGTCGCAACTGTTTCGCATCTAGTGCGCTGTGTTGCTGACAACAACGGGAAGGATGCGCACTACGTTTGACATGATTAGAAAACGTCGCGAGTTGGGTCGCGTCACGACTTGATTGTGCGAAGTCCGGTTTGGTGACGGCCCGACAATACCTTGTCTTTCTCAGTGAGGAAGGTTGAAATTGCTCGAACTTACTGCATAGATGGGCTGTCTGCAATGGAGGTCACTGTGCAGCAGCTTGGTAAAATAATCGATTTTGCGTCCGACGAAGTCCAACATAAGCAAGGATCTTAAAACGGCCCTGTAGCGACTTCGGAAGTCAATGGACGATGCCAAGTGTAGTGTAGCGTACTATAAAATTGTTGATAAACCCATGTTTGGAAATTAATCGATAAAATTATTCGGTTCGAAGTTGCAAATTTATTTCAGTGCATTTGACAACACTGAGTCGACATAACGAATCGGTTCAATGACAGATGCGCCGAACACGACCGTCGAAGCAAGCCGAACATCAAGCCTGCTCGGTTTCGGTTTTCTCTTCCTTCTTTAGACGGATTTGGAGACGAACGGACGTGTTCGTGCAGGGCTCCGGGCCAGCGACGGATTTTCAGCATTTTCATGTTGAATTTACGACACCAGGCAAGATTAATGAGAGACCCATGAAAGCAGCGGCAGCGGTCGAACCGGCGAAAGTAAAATTACAAAGTCTACCCAGACGGAGTCCTTCGCTTTCGCAAGAAGTCCAAAAGGCGTGCCGGATGCGACTGCTTGCGATAAGCACTCGCATAAGCGGGTGAGGCAACCGTCAGGTTAAGAGCTTCTAGGCGGCGCCCTCAAGGCTAGACGGATACTAACCCAGAAGGTCAGCAGTCGAAGCCGGCAAGTCGGACCCCAGCCAGGCGTCCAGGAAAGCTGGGAAGGGTGGGCCTGAAAATACTGGCCCATCCCGGGTTGAAGGGAATAGGGGGTTGCGACCGATGTTAGGCCCTCAACCACGCCCTCAACAACCACGAGAAGAACAACGCGCTCGTCATCAAGACCGAACAGTCGAAATACTCGGACGTCTTGAAGGCGATGCGAAGCGACGCCAAGCTCGTGGATCTGCGAGCAGACGTGCGCAATATCAGACGTACTTGTACGGGTGAGATGATCCTAGAGCTCAATGGCGGCAAGTACAGTGAGTACAAGACCACCGTCTACAAATGTTTGGCGGAAGAGGTTCTTGGCGAAGGGGTCGAGGTGAGGGCTCTTACAGCGGAGGCGACTCTGAAGGTGAAGAGCCTAGACGACGTCACCGAAGCGGAAGAGCTCGTCAGGGCAGTGCCGCAACAGGGCGAGGTGTAGGTGGCCACCGCAGCCGTTCGGCTACGGTAAGGACCGGCTGGGACACAGGTAGCCTTGGTACAGCTACCTGTGGTTGACGGAAAGGAATCCTAAAGGTAGGCTGGTCAGTATGCCATCTTACCATGCATGAGCCGCTTGAGGTTTGTTTCAGGTGTCTGGAACCAGGACACAAGTCAT
>NW_026916769.1:0-1027 GCF_035046485.1 Aedes albopictus
AGTGTAATCAGTTTCGTACCTTTTAATTCCGCCCTATGATTTTCGTAACTTTTTTCACTTATAAACACAGTCACCATGAATACGAATCTAACCGTGCAAGAGTCATGTTGATCGGCTCATCCGTTTGTGAGTTTTGTTGCCTCAAAGGAACTTCGAACTCATTTTTATATATATATAGATAGATTTCAAGCATAACTTTTCAATTCGACGTATCTCGCAAAAGTAAACAAATCTGGATTCTCAGCTGTGTGTTTGATTCGCAATGGATTCTGTTTGATGCACATCAATTTATGTTAATTTAGAACTCAAACAATTAATAGAAATAGCTTATTTTACCTTCCTTCTGCTACTTTGAAATAATAACTGAATCTACCATTATTTTAAAATTGAATTTGAACAACTAAACCTACCATTATTTTGATCGCCACATAAACAGCTAAATTTGTTCTTATTCTGTTATCAATAACTCAAGAATGTCATATTTTGTTATTCACCGATAACAGTTAATTTGGGTCTTATTTTGTTATCAATATCTCAATAATAACTTAATTTGTTCTTCAATTTAATCCGCATGCTTTACCATTACTTTGTTATTACAATGGCAAAATAAGTTATTTTTAAGTTTTTCTGCTACCAAAATTTTGTTATTATTTTTGTTATTTTAACTCTTATTTCAAACAAACAAATAACAAATTTTACCATTCAAACATTCTGTTTTAATGGTAAAATTTGCCATTCTTTTGCCATTAAGCTCTACCCGGGCCATCAGCGTGGTCGTCCCAGTGTTGGTTGGGACGTTAAACAGAACTGGCACGATGGCCCTCCGGCGAGACAGGAGTGTTGGCATAGGCCGAATAAGCCACCCGTAAAAATCCCCATTGCGAATAACATAGGAGAAAATACGTCTCGATACAATCGCAAATAACGGGCTTGGTGGTCTAGTGGCTACCGCTTCTGATTCGTATGCAGAAGGTCATGGGTTCAATCCCTGGCCCGTCCCTTTCATCCTACTTTGTATCTTTCTATC
>NW_026916770.1:0-1027 GCF_035046485.1 Aedes albopictus
ATCTGTAGAGCCTTTTAACCACTGCGTCCATTATTTAGGAATATTGTGGTATGACCCAAGGTACAACCCTTTTTTTAATTTGGTGCTAGTCAAATATCCTGTCACAATTGAGCTGTGATGGACAATGGTTGATGTAACACCTGATCCCAACTAGGCACAACTCGTTTTATAAAGTTTATTACCCTTTTGGGTATAGTGTCTACCTAACGGTTGTGTACATAGGATATCTACCTTCATTACAGTACCTAAATGTCAAGGTATGATTCATTATGTCTACCTAAGGTAGTATAAATACTGGTGGTCATTGGACCACACGGTAGAGACTGCACAAGCCTTGGACTTGTCAACATCTTTATTATTCTTCTTTTGAAGGATATAAAATTGGGATTACTTCTCCAAATTTCCAAGGGCTCTAGAAACCTATTACCAAATATCGTTGCAGAACTTCACGGCATACCAGATCAACTGAAGAACGCTCCCTCTTCACAAGGAATCTACCAACATTTCATGTCGCTGAAACCGGATCCGGGATTTGTATCAGCAGAACGACGAGATTGGAAAGCTGTCTTCAAGCACAGCAAAATATTAACTTCAACACAACGGTCGAACGGGTATATGATCGCCCACAAGAAGATCAGACATCAAGAGCTGCTGTTCCAATGAGGTGCGGTTGAAGATAATTTCTGCGAAACATGCCCAGGAGAACCGGAAACTGTGGTCCATAAATTATTTCGATGTCAACGAGTGGCTGAGATATACAGGTACTTACATAGGCAGATATTGCGACACAGACTGCGACTAGACTACAAAGGCTAGAGCCAGAAGACTTCTTATATCCAATTTATTCAATTTTAGTCGTAATATTAGGCAAATCATAGTAAAACTACTAGAAAATTACATCAGTTATATGACGGAAACCCCAGATAACGCCTTAGGCTTAGATAGCTTTATTTTTTATCTCAATGTAAATACTGACTAAATGACTAAATAAAATTTTACAAAAAAAATCTGACAGCGCTCCGCAGTT
>NW_026916771.1:0-1027 GCF_035046485.1 Aedes albopictus
TGTGAAGTTTGACATTTTAGGTAACTATCAAGGAAAAATTCTGGGGGGTGCCAAATTTTTTCAAGGGGGTGCCAGGCACCCCTGGAACCCCCCTAGCTACGCCAATGTTTAATACCCAAATTAGCGAGTTTGACATTTACAAAGTAGAATAGGTCTGTTTCAATCATGTTAATTTAGCTGAAATTGCCAAACACCACTTCAAACTGAAAACTACTTAAAGATGACTCACTTTACCTTTTCGAGAAATATCAATAATCATTGTTGACATTTTGTAATGAGTGCTAAGTCACGAGAATCGTATATATTTTGTGTTTGAGGGACGTGAGACCTGTTGCTAAACGGTATATTCTTGCTTGCAATAACTTTCAATCCTTTCATGAAAAATTATATGTCAATTGATTAGTGTACATCTTTTCATGTTATGTTTCATGCATAACATCAAAAATTTACAATACGACTAAATACTAGAGTGTTAGTGCTGTTTAATGATAGCTAACTTAGCTTCATGTCCCATGTTGCAAGTTACCCCACAGATGGGGAAACTTGCAACAAGCATGTATTTCGCACCTCCTGATTAGGTGGCAAGGTATTTTGGTAAACCAAATCAAATGTTTAGATTTTCAATGATATTGCTTCAAAGTCGAAAAGTGTTGCAAGTTACCCCCTTTGACGGTATGCACAAAATCTCGCGGCAGCGCTTCCGCACGAGGCCGAACTCAACGTGGTTCCTCTAGGAGATTCTGATACACAACAACTTTGGGAACGACCTATAAAGGCTTGTGGCAAAAACAAAAGTTGCATTCCACGGCGAAACTAGCGTTCAGAAGATGTGCAAAGCGAAACGCGTGGAAAGAAGCACATGTTGCAAGAATGCCAAACACAAACCATACAAAGTTGGTGTTCGTCACAGATCCGGCAGGTACAAAAGATGGGAGCATTTTATTTAAAAATGATTGTAATGCAGAATGCAAAAAAAAACTTTCCCTTCTCTATAACAAAGAAAGCTCCATTAATATTCCTATTCCAA
>NW_026916772.1:0-1027 GCF_035046485.1 Aedes albopictus
AGAAATCACAACCTACGATTCTATCGAGCACGTGATGTTCCGTGACGGTTCAACACTTCCGCCACACCAGCGACAAGCCCAAAAGGGTCTTCTAGCGCCTGGAGCTCCACTGCAATGGATTAACAATACTGGTGGTCAAGTCGTTTTGATTGCTGTTGTTACCCATAGAGACTCCGATGGATACTTGGTTTCCGTTATAAAACCCGACATCGTCGATTGGATTTTAAGTGTGATCGGGGTCAGCTAGATGATTTGATGTCGGCTAACTCAAATCGTATCTATGAAGCATTTTAGCTCTAGTTAACGTTGCACATTAGGCTGACACAAATTTCGATTTTCTCTTATGTCACCGCTCCTCGGAAAATTTTCGTCGAAATTCAACATTTTGAGGGGGACACCAATAAATTATTGAAGAATTTTAAATTTTAAGGTGAAATTAGAGTTGCACAGAAAATTTCTTAACAAATCCGATGAGTTTATAGATTTTGCCGAATTGTTTGGGTATTTCTTCGTCAAATACATTTATTATTTATTGTCCTCCCCTTAGCGAGCCAACGAGTATTGTGACAAAAGAAGAAAATGCGATTTGTTCGGTCTTATAATCAATAAAATTATCTGGTACGTAATTCCATTATATTTATGTTCCGATATCCCCTCATCTATATCAAGCATTAAAGCCTTATTCAAATCCTAGATTCGTACACACATAGGGTAAGAAATAAAACTTTGAACTAGTCAAATTGTAATCTTAATTTGAACCATTTCAAAATTCATTAAAACGACGTACTTTTCAGGCAAATATTGTCCCGAAAAAGATGTTAAACAGCTTTTCGTAATATAACCTGATAACATGGACTTTAAAAGCATTGAAAAAAGCGTTTTTGTCATGGAAAACAGGCAATTGAAAAATCACTGTGATTTCATCCATTTCCCCCAAGAAAAAGCACATTTTCGGTGCACTCGTACAGCTCATCCATTGTATCACACGCAATATGTGAACACGTCAAATGAAAGCTTATTTATCGTA
>NW_026916773.1:0-1025 GCF_035046485.1 Aedes albopictus
GGCAGGCACGAAGATACCCTATGCCCAAGGAAGTCAAGGAAATTTCCTTTACGAAAAGATCCTGGACCGACCGGGAATCGAACCCGTCACCCTCAGCATGGTCATGCTGGATACCCGTGCGTTTACCGCCTCGGCTATATGGGCCCTCTCAATGTTATCGAATCGGGAAATGATGACCAAGAGAGTCTAGCAATACTCGCTCATTTTCCTGTCAAGATGGATCGTGACATGGTTGTAAAATTGGCAATTACTAGTGAATTGATTAATTTTGTTACTGTTTTAATCCATCAAATCGTGAATATAAGCCCACTTTATCTATTAAATACAATGACTGACTTGAATTTGCTTGGACCAGATGAAAATTTTAACTTCAACGTAATTTGAAAGATTCCGTCATGACGCTGGATCATTGCAAAATGACATGACGAAGCACGTGAATGCTGATGACAAGGCCAACATGGTCACCATCATGGGGTGGTCACGATCAATAGCAGCGCTGTTCAGGAGACCCCAGTGTTCACCTTGTGGTCTCAAGGTGCCTTTCAGGGGGTTTCACATGGTTCCAGGTAGTCTTACGGGATTTCAGGTGTTTCTAGGTAGTTTCAGAGAGGTAATAAAAGTCCCAGGCTCGTTTTAGGGGGGTTCCAGGGGGTCTCTATGGCACTTCAGGGGTCTCAGGGGAGTTCAAGGGGGCCTCGGAGGAGCACCTGAAGGTCTAACAGAAGTTTCAGGGGGTTTCAGTGACTAGCAGGAGATAACATAGGTTTCCAAGGGGCCTCAACAAGTTTAAAAAGGTTTCAGGGGTACGGGGTCTCAGGGATGCTCCAGGGAGTCTCGAAGGGGTTTCAGGGGTTCTCAGAAGTTTTTTTGTCTGTATTAACGAGATTTTTAGCCCTAGGCTAGTTCATCTCGGGACCCACGTTTTATTTCCCTTCCGAAAGAAGAACCCACATTTTGTGAGTATGTCGGGAGTGGGATTCGATCCCAGGTCGTCGGCGTAATAGTCAAGTGTTCCAACCACCACA
>NW_026916774.1:0-1017 GCF_035046485.1 Aedes albopictus
ATCCTTTAAGAATTCCTCCAGGTATTCCTCTCTGTATTCCTCCTGGCATTCCTCCAGGAATTCCTCTTGGAATTCCTCCTGGAAATTCTTCTGGAAATCCTTCTAGAATACTTCCAGAAATTTGTTTGGAATTCTTCCAGGAACTTTTTCTAGAATTCTTTCCGAAATTCCTTCTGGAATTCTTTCACGAATTCCTTCTGGTATTCTTCCAAGAATTCCTTCTGGAATTCTTCCAGGAATTTCTTCTGGAACTCTTTTATGAACTTTGCTTGCATTTTTCTTGAAATTCTTTCTGGATTTTCTCCAGGAATTCCTACTGAAATTCCTCCTGGAATTCCTTCTGAATTTCCCTGCTTATTCCTTACGGAATTCCGCTTGGAATTCTTCTTAGAATTTTTCCTGGAATACCTTCTGGATTTTTCCTGGAATTGCTACTGGAATTTCTCCTAGAATTCCCTTGAAGTGCCTTCTGAAAATCGCATGGAATTCCTCCTGGAATTCTCGTTTAAATTCATCTTGAAATTCCCCTTTGTAATTCTTCCTGAAATATTGCTTGGAATTCCTTCTGGAATACTTCTCGGAATTCCTTCTCCCGGAATTGTCTTGGAATTCTTCCTGAAATTCGCTTAAAATTCCTCCTGAAATTCTCCTGAAAACCCACTTGGAAATTCTCCTGGAATTCCACCTGGAATTCATCCTGTAATTTGCCCTAGAATCCCTCTTTGAATCCCTATAATAATTCAGTTTGGAATTCCTCCTTGATTCCTTCTGTAATTCCTCCTAACTATCCTTCTGGAAGTTCTCTTGAAATTCTTTCTGTAACTACTCCTGGAATTCCCTTGAAATTCCTCCTGGAATTCCCTTGAAATTCCTCCTGGAATTCCCTTGAAATTCCTCCTGGAATTTCCTTGAATTTCTTCCTGGAATTTTCTTAAATATTCGTCTTGGAATTCCCTTAAATTTCCACCGAATTCCTTCTGGAATTTCCTTAGAACTCCTTCTGGAATTTCCTTGAAG
>NW_026916775.1:0-1016 GCF_035046485.1 Aedes albopictus
CCTTCTCCAAGTCCCGTCTTCCATCTGCACTCCGCCGTAGATGGTACGCAACACCTTCCGTTCGAAAACTCCAAGGGCGCACGTAGGGTCCATGTTTCGTGTCCATAGAGGACGACCGGTCTAATCAGCATTTTGTAGATAGTTAACTTCGTGTTACGGCAAACTTTATTCGATCGTAGAGTTCTGCGGAGTCCAAAGTAAGCACGATTTCCTGCCACAATGCGCCTCTGAATTTCTCTGCTGGTGTCGTTGTCGGCGGTCACCAGTGAGCCCAAGTACATGAATTCTTCAACCGCTTCGATTTTATCACCGTCGATATAAATTCGGGGTGGCGGGCGCGCTGATTCCTCCCTGGAGCCCTTTGCCATCATGTACTTTGTCTTCGACACATTAATGACTAGTCCGATTCGTCTGGCTTCACTCTACAATCGGATGTTCGTTTCCGCCATCGTCTCAAATTTACGATCAATAATATCAATATCATCAGCGAAACCAAGCAGCTGAATGGACTTCGTGAAAATCGTTCCACCCGTGTTTATATCCGCTCTCCTAATTACATACACCCTCTAAAGCAATGTTGAACAGCAAGCACAAAAGACCATCACCTTGCCGTAACCCTCGAGAGTGTCCCTGATACTCGAACTACGCACATCACTCGATCCATCGTCGCCTTGATCAACCGTATCAGTTTATCCGGGAATCCGCATTCGTGCATAATCTGCCATAGCTGTTCTCGATCGATTGTATCATACACCGATTTGAAATTGATGGAACAAGTGATGTGTGTGCACGTTGTATTCGCGGCATTTCTGTAACACCTGGCGGATGGCGAACATTTGGTCCGTTGTAGCACGTTCACCCATGAATCCAGCCTGATATTGCCCTCTTGCAATCGGTGATAGACGGCGGCATACAATTTGAGAGAGTATCTTGTAGGCAGCGCTCAGTAGTGTGATCGCGCGATAGTTCCCGCAATCCAACTCGTCGCCCTTTTTGTAGATGGGACACACGATACC
>NW_026916776.1:0-1016 GCF_035046485.1 Aedes albopictus
CCTCCCGATTTTCGCAAATGGTATGGATGATGGTTGGTTCTCTCAGCAGCTGATGCAGCTCGTGGTTCATTCACCTTCTCCAAGCTCCAAGTCCCGTCTTCCATCTGCACTCCGCCGTAGATGGCACGCAACACCTCCGTTCGAAAACTCCAAGCAAGGGCGCGTTGGTCCTCTGCATGTAGGGTCCATGTTTCGTGCCCATAGAGGACTACCGGTATAATCAGCGTTTTGTAGATAGTTAACTTCGTGTTACGGCGAACTTTATTCGATCGTAGAGTTCTGCGGAGTCCAAAGTAAGCAGGATTTCCTGCCACAATGCGCCTCTGAATTTCTCTGCTGGTGTCGTTGTCGGCGGTCACCAGTGAGCCCAAGTACACGAATTCTTCAACGGCCTCGATTTCATCACCGTTGATATAAATTCTGGGTGACGGGCGCGGTGATTCCTCCCTGGAGCCCTTTACCCTCATGTACTCTGTCTTCGACACATTAATGAGTAATCCGATTCGCCTGGCTTCCCTCTTTAGTAGGATGTACGTTTCCGCCATCGTCTCAAATTTACGAGCAATAATATCAATATCATCAGCGAAACCAAGCAGCTGAACGGACTTCATGAAAATCGTTCCACTCGTGTTTATCCCCGCTCTACTAATTACACCCTCTAAAGCAATGCACGGTTGGGAAAAATAGGCATAAACCGCGAATAAATTCAATATCTCTGCTCGGAGTGGATGGATTCGAATAAGTTTTTGACACAAACTGCAAAAATCTCTACAGTTTCAGATAAGTAGGGTGTCATTCACCGCACGATGCTGGAAATCAGTGAATTTAGCTCATTTTACCCCACTCTCTCTATCATACACCTTTTTGAGAAAATCCTCATCTATTCCCGACTGGCGCGCAAAATAGATGACTTATTTAACTCGTATTTGTGTAAAAACTTCCATAGTATCGGCAATTTAACATATGGTTGGTCCTGCTCTTATCGATTGCGTTCCACTCCGGGCGGAGATACATGT
>NW_026916777.1:0-1015 GCF_035046485.1 Aedes albopictus
GCGCCGAAGTCGTTGTGGAGTGAAGCTTTGCTGTCGGCCGTGTTCATTGTGAATCGAAGCCCCACTTCTGCAGTACCAAGGAACGTAACACCAGCTGAACTTTGGTATAGGAAGAAGCCAAGCCTGGAGAAGCTACGTGTTTTTGGTTGTCAAGCTTTCGCATGGATACCGCATCAACACAGGAAGAAACTTGATGCGAAGAGTCGCCAATTGTTCATGGTCGGATACGCGCCCAATGGTTACCGGCTGTGGGACAAGGATGCTAGAAAAATCGTAATCGCTCGTGACGTCAAGTTTAACGAAAACTGTTTTCCATGAACCAAAGAGAACACCATTGAAGAAAGGCTAGTCGTACCCGTAATCAATGAGCATGAGGAGAAGAGCACACCGAACCAGCCGTTGAAGATGCCATTCAAGTAGGACCTGATGACGATGATGCTCAAGATGATGATGATATTCAAGTCCCTCCCGGAAACTATTATGCGGATGCATCGGATCCAGATGACACGCGTTTGATCCCTGGTTGGTGTAGTCATTGAGATGGAGCAGTAGGCTGCAATATTTTACCACGTTGCGTTACAAATTGTTTCGTTTTATTATGAAAACCAGCTTCTCTGAGAATGCTGTAAGCTAACTTCTCTTCCATGTGAATTAGAATAGTCACAGCTATCCACTCACGTACGTCACTATTTATTTGCCAACTCACTCACTATTGAACCCCCTCACTAATGAACACACCTACTCGCCAATCCACTAATTCGCAAGCTCACTTTACACAATTTATTCATTCATTCTAGTCAGTTAGTGTCAAATAAACTAATTCATCATCTTACTCGCCAACTATGAATTCAATCAAAAACTCACTCACCGACTCACTTACTCATCAACCTGTTCCCATTTCGCACTTACTTTTACGTGAACTTATTTATTGCGCAAGTGTCATCCAATAACATATACCAGTCATTCTATTAAACATCTTCAACGTCGTCTTGCACAGCATATGACATCGGCTGCG
>NW_026916778.1:0-1015 GCF_035046485.1 Aedes albopictus
AAAATCCTGAGGAAATTCCTGGGGAGAAGTCTGGATGGTACTTCTGGGAAAATTCCTAGATGAGTTCCTGGGACAGTTCCTGGATAAATTTCTGAATAACCTTCTGAGGAAAATAAGAAAATATTCCTTTTGAAATTACTAATGGAAGTTCTAAGGAACTCCGTGGGAATATTTCTAGAGGAATTAGGGAGGAAATTTCTGAAGAAGTTTCTGGGAAATTTCATGGAGCAATTTCTAGGACAATTTCTGGGGAAATTCCTGGAAAAATTACCTGCATATTTTCGAAAGACTTTTTTGGAAAATTCCTAAAAAATCTTGGAAATATCATCTAATGGACATCCCTGGGGAAATTCTTGAAGGAGCTGCTGGATAAATTTCTGAAAAAGTTCCTGATGTAAATGCTTCATAAACCCTACAGGAAAACGCCCGAAATCACCCCTGAAACCTGCTTCAAAAATCAATGTCTAAACACGCTCACACTTCTGGTTTACGAGTTACCTGCATGACTCTTTCGCAGTATAAATAAAAAAATTGCACAAATAAAAAATTTGCATAAATTAAAAAGGCATATAGAGAGGGAAATTTATGCATAAATTAAGTTTGGGTTTTAATGAGGGAATCTAGTTCGCCAGAACAGGTCTTGCTCCTAGGTAAAAGAGGTGGAGCTAAGGGAGTTCCATAAATTTCTCAGAGAGCCCAAAAAGTGGGATCCAAGGGACTTCAAGGGCGTTTCAAGGAGTTATTTCAGGGGATTTAAGCTGCCTTTTATGGGCGTTCTATCAAGATTTGTTAACGTTTTGATGGGATTACGGGGATTTTGAGGGCATTTCAATAGTATTAAGGGCGTTTCAGAAGCGTTTCAAGGAGCTTTAAGGGAAATTGAAGGGATCTCAGGAGCCTTTAAAGGGCGTTGCAAGGAGTTTGAGGGGCGTTTCAAGGTATTTCAGAATCTTTTAATGGATTTTCAAGGTGTGTCAGGAACATTTTAAAGACGTTTCTAGAGAGGCATTGGATA
>NW_026916779.1:0-19563 GCF_035046485.1 Aedes albopictus
CATTCACATGTATGTAACATTTGCAAACATTTTTTAAAGTAATAAGCATTACTTGGAAAAACTCAAAATAAGCATAAATCGTTATTTCAGATGATAAACAAGAATTTTTAACTAAGACCAAGCCCACGCGTGGGCTCCATACTGCACACGAAACAGCACGTCGTTAACGATTTTTAATTCCGGTACCCACTCATTTTCGCACCGGTCGTTCATTTCCATGTGAGTAAAATAATTATCGGTCGCCTTTGCGCACCGGTGGTCTCTGTTAGAGTCCCTATAATTAGAGTCTGGCGGACTGTCACTTTCGACCGGAGCCAATCGAACATGACGTCATAGTGTCCTCACCGATAAATGCTACACCGTGACGTCATGCTCGATTGGCTCCGATCGAAAGGGACAGTCCGCCAGACTCTAAACTAGACTGACTCTAGTCTCTATTCCATCCGTATCATCGATTTTTGCACTGTAAATTATCTGAGGTGTCATTGCAAATCTTATTCTGGCACATAATCTGCCGTTTTTGTCAAAATTGGGTTGAAAAAACTTACGTTTGGGTTGAATTTACCTACTCTTGAGTATATTTTTTTTGTTGGAGTTAAAGACAAACTACCTAGTGTGAGTTTAATCTTTTTACTCAAATTTGAGTTATTGGGCCAAACTATGGGGTTGCGTCAAAAGAATTCAAATTTGAGTAGTTTGGCGGCTCCGTGTGTAAGATCACGTCCAACTACTGTCCTTGTTAATATTGATGATTGCAGCGTATCAGAGATATGACACATGTATCAAAGTAACCGAACTGAATCACTATTCAATATAAGTTCTTCAAATATAAGTTTGAAAACGATCGGCCTAATAAAAAATATAAGGTGCAATTTAGAACAATCATAACTACTTTTAATAGAAAATCAATACATTTTCGATATGTATGATTGGCGAAGAAAGTGTTGGGGCGCCTGGTTGCCCCAAGGGAAATGGTCAGGGGTTGGACGGGAACGGTCTTTCCTCAGAAAGATAACGGGAAGGAGGTGGTCTTTCGCAGGAGAAAGATGGCGGGTAATGACCTAACTGACGTTTATTAACTATCTTGACCCTTTGCCAGGTCGAAGTGGACTGTATGGCTACGTTAGGAAACTGGTGCTTTTTATAGGGCTGTTAAGGTGTTTGGAACCTTCTGGAAGCTTACTGCTGTCATGGTGATGACGTCGATGCGGTGGTGTGTGGTTCGGCGTCCTTGACACAATAATAGGGATTGCTGTGATCGGTTGAAGAGGTTGTTGACCACGTGGCTGCCGGAGCGGTTTGGGCGCGAACAGAAAGGAAAACTTTATTCAAAACATACTTAATCAAAACTTGTCTGTTTCAATCTATTATTTTTCTGCGTTTATATTGTCACTCTATCACTATTGTATGTCAGATAAATTGTTATGTTTTTGATGTAATAATCTGTGATATTCTTTCGTTGGAAATTTCAAAGCAAGAATAAAAATCAATATTTGATACAAACTTAAAAAAAATACCTAGAAAAAACTGGAAAATCATTCTCTACAAACTATATGAACCGAACAGGAACGATTGTTAACAAATCCCTGCTCATATTCTTTCGTCTCCTCTTTGCGCTACCAGAGAGTTGAACGCGAGAGAGCGCACGAACCTACGGAAAGAGACCGTAGTTTGCTTGTCTCTAAATTCTAAGCTCCGTTACGAACCATACGTAAATTTATCGTTTTCGAGCCCTTCTTAGCAGCGACCGGTGCGGTTCACGTCTTTGTTCGCGGCTCTACTTAACGTTAAAACGCTTGATGGAGCCCATGCGTGGGCTTGGTCTAAGCCAACGTACATGGATGCATATCTTCTTCTTCTTGGCATACCATTCTCACTGGAACAAAGCCTGCTTCTCAGCTTAAATAATTGCAACTACTTCTCATCGAAACCACGCCGAAGTAAGTTTCCTGAATAGACGTTCTAGGTAACATTTTTTTTTATTCCCTCCATGTGCCGTTCAAACGACTTTCTCGTGTGCACGAGTTCCAATCGTTTGTAAAACTACGATGTCAATAATCTGCGCAAAAAATAAGAATCATTCTGCTTACTCGTAATTAATTCCCAGTTTATTTATACTTCGGACTTGCTCCGCTCACAATCGGTCAATCGCTTACTTTCGTGTGCGCTGGCGTGTGTTTTGGTAACTCGGCCGCGCCGGCAGCCGCCCATTTAAAGCCTCCCCATCATCAGCGTGTCCCACTACGTAATGCTTTCGGGGTCAACAAAACCCAATTCGTGTGGCGTAATTTGTTTACCCGCCGAACGGGAATCAGCGAATAAAATGAGGTGACTCTCGGGCTTAAATGTATTTCGCCAGACGGACACGACGCGACGCGGCCTTTCGTGTATTATTCCTGTGTGCATGTGGAAATCCCATTTTTGGGCGAATAAAGAATCCCTCGCGTTGGTTTGCAATTCTGAGAACAGACACAGTCTTTCGATGTGTTCTCATTCGCTTGTTGACATTCTAAAATTAGAGAATTTCACAACATCCCAACCGAGGAAATGATTTCATAACCGTGTTCTTCTGCTTTCGGGCCTGCGGCTGTTCGTTGTTTGCTGAACTGTACCACGTGGTGCATTGCCCGCCAAAATGCGCTTCTGAATCAGGTTTTATAATTGTTCTTTCTTCGATGAGATTCGCAAAGAAAACGCACAGTTTCAAAATGAGAACAAACTGGCGGTTTCCGTCTCGTGGGGATACAGATAATGTTGTGGAGGTTTGATTTTATGACTAATTTTCGGTTCTGTAGAAAAAAATCATTTTGTTGAAATTAGTAGAGGTTATTTTTTTTTGTTCCTAGGCTCCTGAAACATTCCTGTTCCTGTTCGTGTATATTTTGCATTCTCCGTTATGGTTAGAGCGGATGTAAACCTCAAAAAACCTCAAGAATCTAACAGACCATAGATAAATAAAATCGACTATTCATAATAGCTTTTACATATAGGTTTCGCTTTTCACGTAAAATTTAGAAGGAATTTCCACTTTGAGATAAAAAAAGGCATATAGAAGATAGACAAAATGATCGGGATAGGCAAAATTTACGCTTTTCAGAAAATGGTCAAATAGCTGTAATTTTTTGAAAAGTGCATCAACAAATCTAAAATTTTTACTGTAAGTTGATTTGATGATGACTATTTGTGTGTCAATGGTCTAATTTTGGGAAAGATCGAGCTATTCTACATGAAGTTAGAAATATTCTAGAAAAAGTCAAAATTTTCCGATAGCCAACTTTGAACTGTTATATCTCCGGATTCAATGAATCCAATGCAATGAAATTTTGAGCGTTCATGACTTATATGATTGGCTTTCAAAAACTTTTGACATAACCTAAAATTGTTCACACGGGAGAAAATTATAGCGTTTAGATTATTTTTCTGATATAACCCCAAATCATCGAAAATTTCAACATCGCATCAAAATTTGAGATAGTGATTATAGTTTATTTGAATTCCCTCAAATTGATTTAAACATGAATATATTTTGATAGGAAGTAACAAAATAACCAGCAATAAATTTTAAAAGTAATGGAAAGCATATTAAAATTAGACCAATTTACTAAAAAATCATAAATGAAATCGCTGAAACTTTTGTTTTCTTGTTATCAATAATGCGGCTTTTCTTCTACTTCATTCATTATTTCACCACGATAAGCTCCAAAATGTTTGACATTTCTCAAGTCACTTGACAGATCACACTGGGGTGTCGTCATTTTGAGTTAAATGAATCGAACTGAGGGACATTTTTTTCACAAATAGAGGGTCTTGTTTCCCGGACTGAAAAAAAAATCCCGGGATTCGGGATTTTTATTTTCCAAATCTCGGGATTTCCTGGGATCCCGGGAAAAATCTAAATTTTCTAAAAAACGATGAAAAAGTTAAAGGAATGGACTTCTTAAGCACTTTTAATTAAATTCGATCAACTAATAACCATTATATTCGAAAGAAAATACATATTTCATAGACATTTGATTGTGTGAGGGCAGTTGGAGACATTCAAAGGTGTTTGAAAATTTTCAAATAAAATTCATCTTCTCTGCAATAGGTTAACTTGGGCTATAGGTTAACTTCTGCATTACTTATCCAAAGGAAGTTTTTGACAGAACTTGATGATATTTCTAGAGTAATCCCTTTTAATATATCCTGAGACGTGAATGAATTCTGTGTGAGAATTTTGAGACGGAGTTAAAATGGCAGTGTAAGAATGGTGATTTGAAAATTCCAAACGGCAATTTCTTAAGATATTATTTGTCCGCATATAGGTTTTTTTCTTTAGGAAAATGTATGACTATTTCAATTATATATGGATATACATTCATGTTAACATTTCAGAATTTCGATTAGTTTTTTTGGTGAAATTCGATATCGCTCTGTTTTTTACCATAAATCATCACAGAAATTTCTGCAGAAGATCTAAAAACGGTGTGCTGTTCCTTCTTGTAAATAAATTACTGATTTCTCTTAGAAATTTCGTCAAAATTATCACTTGTATTATCTCTAGTGATTGTTGAAAAGAGCTCCGCAGAAAAATTTCAAAACAAAATGTCTTAACGAATATCTTTACGAAATCGTCAACAAATATTTCAAAGATTGTCATAGTCCTGCAGAAGTTAGGGATTGTTAATCCGTTTTCTTTAGCAAATTCTGCGAATTTTCCTCATAATTTAAACGTTAATGTGCAAGCAATTGATCAGGGCTGTTGAATATTATATAACAACACAGTATTCTTAAAAGATAACTTTCAGAAACACCTAAAAATATTTGCAACAGTTTACATATTTCACATATTGTAAAAATGTTGAACATTTCCATAAATTCCAAGAATACTACCAGAACAATCTAGCTTAAAATAAATCATTTTATTGCACATTCCGATTTTCTGTCTGTTGATTCAGTTTGATTATAATTGTAATGTAGCGCCACAAAAATGAAAAATGGAAAGGCAGTAATAAATTGTTAAATGTAAAATCAATGTAAAAACAAAAGATTTCGGCTCAGTTATGCCCATGTGGCGCCCGAGCCTTCCAAATAAACGAATAAGTAAAAAAAAATGAAACATTAATGACATAAATTCAGGCAAAATATCTTTGGTTTAATTAGTTGGACTTTTATCTAAACTTGATGTAAGTAGAAATAATTTATACCTGACAGATAGCGTAGAATTGGATGGAAAAAAGGAAACATTGACAAAGAGAAGATTTCAAAGTGAAAAGATTTGTTTTAGTATTGCCATTTTTTTTATTTTCGGGAAATCCCGGGAATTTCTGAAAAATATCCCGGGATTCGGGATTTTCAGATCCCGGGATATCCCGGGATTTTTGTCACAATATGCGGGAAATGACCACAACATGACTGAAAGGTTATTGAATTATGAGTTTACATGTTTTATATTGAAATAGTCACACATTTCTGTATTAAATTCAATATTATCTCAAACTGCGAGTTAGCTGAACCTCAAAGGCACTTTAAAACTTTTGTTACAGTAGAAGTATCGTACATGTAATGAATATTTGAATGAATGGTTCTAGCTGACAAGTGGGGTCTCCAGTTAGCCTAGTGGTTAAGGCTATGGATCGCCAATGCGGAGATGGCAGGTTCGATTCCTGTTCTGGTCGGGAAAATTTTCTCGACTCCATGGGCACAGTGTCAATGTTCTAAATTTCACAGGTTAGGCCCATCGGACAAAGTGGTGTTTGTGATACATAGTAGTCGTGTCATGTCAACTTCGGCAAGCTGAAATCGCACGAAGTTGCCGAAGGTGACGTAACGTTCCAGAAGCTGCGAACAAATTTTCTGGCGAACGTGACGTCGCGATCAGCTGATCGGTTTGTTTACGTATTTTTGGCGACAAATACAGGCAAACATATACGTTCAACCGGACCTGTGAATAATTGACATCGGCATAGTGTATCATTGTGCTTACCTCACAATATACTAATTCATGCAATGGCAGGCAAAGGAAGCCCTTCAATTAATAACTGTGGAAGTGCTCAAAGAACACTAAAGTTGAAGAGAGGCCGGCCAGGTTCCAGTGGGAACGTAGAGAGCCATACAGAAGAAAAAGTATTCGCTGAACCCGATTTCATCATCAAAAGCTCTTTAAAATTCAAATGTTAAGCAAAAAAAAACATATTTTTAGGAAGTAATTACATATTTTTTATGAAAATTGCATACTTTCAAGCGTTTTCTTGGAATTGATTGAACTTTAAACTTAAATAATTAAAAATTTAGTAAAGTTGTAAAAGTTTTGCACAGCTTGTTGCATTCCAAGGTAATTAATACAGGTGGAAAAAATATTTTCAGCTGTCAGCAATAAAACGCAATAAAACGATTTGTTCTAGCGTCACCCAATGAAAACTATGGGAAAATGCTCCAAATTTGGTCAAAACAGTTTTAACGCTTTATCATTTTCGTTTCAAATTTCTCATCAAAGTTGTCTAAGAAACAGTTTTAGAGCTTTGAAAAACGCACATTTTCGTGCGCTGAGAATGTTGCTACGTCATTCCATTCAAAAGATATTGATGATTTTCTAGAAAAAAAAGGCACTTTTCAACTATTTTTCATTTGAGTTACAAAAATAACACCCCTCTAATTTTTTGATATGTTTTATAACAACATTTCTTTTTTTGAATGCGGGAAAAAGATATTTTTTATGTTTGCCCCAACCCGTCGTAACACTTTTTTAAAAAACTATGATTTTTTTTAAGAAAAATGCCTATAACTTTTGAACGAAAAGAGATATCGACCATCTCAGCGCACGAAACGTCGCGTCTTCAAATGCTCTGTTTCTTGGGCGACTGTGATGAAAAATTGAAACTAAAAAAGTTAACGCCAGAAAACCATTTTTTCTTGAACCACCCTAAGCTTATTCAGAAAAATACCTCTAGATCGGTCAATTTTAAAGCTACATAAAAAGTGTGTTCGGCAAACTTGCTCAAAATTGATAGATCTACAACTATCCTGAAGAATATATATAGTTATTCTTGCAAATAAAAAAAGTTTGATTCCCAATTTCTTTGAACATATCTGCCGGTGGACGCATAAATGTCCCATGTGCAAAAACAGACATTCGAGAAAATCGCGTACAAAGTTCGAAAAAAGAAATTGTCTCAACTATGAAGTATAAGTGCTGAATCGTGTTCTAACATCAACCAATTTTTAATTTGAGTACTATTGTTTTGTTTTAAGCGGTTTTATAGTTCCATAGGATTTCCAATGAAACGTGACGCTTATGCGTCCACTTTTAAGAATGTTACAAATCGGCCATGCATTTTTTCAACTATTTTCGGAACAAACTACCTATTTTTATTTCCCCATATGATAGTACCCCACGATACATGGTCATGGGCTGCAAAATCTCAATATTGCCAAAAATGCACATGGGACAATTATGCTTCCACCGGCAGATATGGACCACCCTAATTTTCATGTATATTGAAAAAAAGGCCTTATTTTTAGGAACAACTTTGTAGAATACCATATTAATCTAGAAAATCATTTGAAGGCGCTGAATGCATCTTTCCTCGTAAATCTGTTTCGTGGACCATTGTGCGCTGCGTACCACATGCGTGCATTTATCATGTGTGCGTGTACTCAGTACAGAACGCGACCGCTCCCGGGTTAAATATCCGACCGTGGTAGTGGTGACGAAGTGGTGCTAGGTGGTGAAAAGTTTGACGTTGTGGACGAATTTGTTTATCTTGGTACAGTAGACGTTCGCTCGGTGCAAACGGTCAAACTGCAATGCTTTTTAACTACAAGTCCGCTAAGTGCAACAATTTTGCAGTTATCGCACCGCTATCTGTCAAAAATGAAACGTCAATAAGAGTGGCACTACAGCTGCATTGCGATGGTTTTGAGTGCATTCTTGCTGCGTTCAATAGCAAATGACAACTGTTTGGCGGCTGTCAGTCGTTGCAGTTAGCGAATTTCATTCGGTAACTGAAACGTAAACATGTTGCACTTATTGAACGTCTACTAACTCTAGTAACGTGCGATAATGATGTTACCCGCGAGGTGAAAAGGCGAATTGCAGCTGCAAATCGGGCCTTTTTCGGTCTGCGAAAGCAGCTGCAAACGTAGGCTGCAAACGGAGACAAAACTCGCGTTGTACAAGACTCTGATACTTCCGGTCGCTTTATGCGGCCATGAATCGTGGACGTTGAGAGAAGCTGATCGGAAAGCCTTTGGAGTCTTCAAACGTAAAGTGCTGCGAACAATACTCGGCGGTAAACTGGAGGCGTCGCATGAACTACGACTTGTACCAAGTATATAAAGATATGAATATAGCGAAGCGAATAAAACACTGCAGATTGCGGTGGGCTGGGCACGTAGCTCGTATGCCGGAGGAACGACAAGCTAAAACCATATTCAGCAGAGAACCAGGAAGGGGCCGTCGGCTTCGTGGTAGGCCGCGCACACGGTGGCTTTTTGCAGTTGAGGAGGACCTAAGGGCCTCTAAACGTTCAGGGTGACTGGAAACGATTGGCCCAGAACCGAGACCAGTGGAGGCGAATGCTTCATTCGGCGTAGACTCACCGCTACGAGTTGTAGCCCATCAAGTATCAAGCAAGTAATATTTTGACCAAATTAAAATTACTGAATCCCCACAAAGTTAGAAAAAACATAAAATGTATAATAAATTATTGTTTAGCTGTAACGTTACTCAACCTACTATAATATATATTCTCTTGGAATTTTATGAACCATTCTAAAGCATTCTGAATTGGTCAAACTATCTGGAGTTTATAGTTTCAAGTCTGTATATCCACTATACAGAATATTTTCACATAAGGCTGATACAAGTTTTGGAAAATTTTGGTCGGAATTGAACATAAATTATTCAAGAAATTTTAAAATTATAAGGTTAAACTAAAAACTCTCAGAAAATGTCTCAACAAACCCGATGCGTTTTACGATTTTGCCAAACTGTTTGAGTATTTTTCAATGAATACATTTATTATTAATCGTACCTACCTCCCTCCCTTGATAAGTCAACGAGCACTGTGACAAAATAAGAAAACGAGATTTGTTCCGGCCTATTGACGACATAATTAACCTATTTGAAGACCATTGATTATCGTTATATACACTCCCGATCAAAAGTTTGGGGTCACCCCCTCAAAAATATGTAATTTTGTTAGGCCCATACCTCCGCAAATTTGCGTCCGATTTCAAAACCCTAGATCTCATTCAAATTAATCAAAGAAACTTCAAACATGATTTAATTGAAAGTTTTTCAAAAAATGTTTGTATGTAAACTTAAGCTAAAGCTGCCAAATTTTCTAAAAAAAAATAATATAAACATACGGCAGTTTCGCTGGAAATTGATTCGAGTAAATTTTAAGGTGAGAGCGATAATAAAAAATAGATTATATTAGCTTTCAACTGCTTTTTACCGAACTTAACCAAAAAGTCTAGAAAAAAAGTTATTAAGTAAATCAACTCTTGATGTCATTGACCAAAAGTTTGGGGTCACCCCTCAAATGATGTGTCGGTCAAAAGTTTGGGGTCACTAACTTATAACATGGAATAGTGATTTGTTGATATCTTTGTCATCTTACATTCAATTTTAATTCTTCTATGATTATTGGAAACATAATGAATAGTTCTTACTGCATCGACATCAAACCACACATATTTGATAAAATTTACATACTAAAACTTAACGTAAAATTGCCTCATTTGAAATGTGGTGAAATGTGTTAACTTTACATGACATTTTTATATATAAAAATCGTTGAATACGTTAAATTAAAGACATCAAACGTGAACTTACGTAATTATCTTTGAAATGAGATTTAACAGAATTTAAATTAAACTATAGATGACGAAGATATCACCAAATAAATTTTCCATGTTTTACGAAAGTGACCCCAAACATTTGAATCATTTCTAACAATACCTTCCTGGAGAGTGGGCAACTTTTGTGGACTTTTTTAATATAAAAACAATGCAACGGTACGGTACATAGTTACGATACTGCGCGTCACTGTTTCGTTATCAGTGACAAAGTAACGTGCTTCTAAATGTCTGTGATCACCAAAAACAAGTTTGCAGTGATGTCTCCATTTTGCTCTAGCGAGGATCACTTTGTCACCCAAAATCTGCCACTCTTGGCGGCTACTTCTTTCACGCCAGCAGCTGCTGTTCTCTGAATTTTACGAAGCACTTGAAATCTTACTTTACCGGATAGAGATGAACCAGCCACGGGCTGAAAGTCTCTTTAATAAAGATAATAAAAATACTTTACCGGATGTCATAGCATGCAGGAGTCGACAATTTCAAAGGTTCATTTTTCACCCAGAATGCTTCTGTTGCAGATCCCCGAAGTCGATGAGTTCACAAATTGCTACTTCACATTCACATCACCAACGCGTTTCAACCTACCGCGAACACCGATTCAATTTGGTATAACGCGTAAGAACCACGCATAGAATTTTCAATCTTAATCTTTCACAGTTCGATTCCCGACACAACAAAAAACACTGTTAATGCATGAAAACAACGATTCAAACAATTAAAGAATAAATTGACAGTGTCCTACAAGTGCCCGCAGGGGTATGCTTTTTTCCAATCGCTAAAACAGATTTGGTGGACCGTTTAGTTTTTATTACTCGCCGAATCATAAAGTTTATGATAAAGGTGATTATAAGACGTACGATCCCGCAAATATTTTGTTCGAGAAATTTGGTGTTTTTGAATGGTAACGATACTTAACAACCCATTCGATCTATCATTAAAAACCCAAAAATAATAACTGTTTTTATCAATGTGATTGATCGTATCATCGTTTTATAATCCAGTTTATGATAACACTAATCATAAAAAACCCGCACACTGTATAATTGATATATGATACCGTTTTATTCGGGATAATATCAGTTTTCGTTCTTGTTGAAATATCTGAAAATGTCTACATAAGAACAAATTTAGCTCTTCTGCACGAAATGGAACACATACACCTATAGAGATGGCTCAATGTTAGTGGAATGCCATGTGCCCCTTTCCGAGCTGGGAAAACGATGAACCTCATGCTCTTGTTGCCATGATATTCACAACAGTGAGCCGCAGTTGAGTGGTAAGCATCGCCGCCTGTGAATCCTAGGTCGTAGGTTCAATGCGGGATGTTGGCATTTTTTTATTTTTATCGAGAAAAATGTCGACAAAGCTTGTCTGCTATTGTTTTGATCTTGTAATAACTTAACGAGCTATTATTGAGCACTTCTCCATACTTGATTTTGATATTTTTTCTGATGTTTATCTCAATCAAACCAACATAAGTTTTTGTTCTTCAGTAATTCAATTATTAATAATAGAATGTGTTATTCGTTAGATTTTCTCACCTTCTCGGGAATAGTTAATAACTTTTTGCCTGGATTTTTTAGCCAAGTTTGGCAAAAAGCAGATGAAAGCTAATAACAAATTGGTTATATTACCGCTCTCATCTTAAAATTTCGACCCAATTACCAGCGATACCCGAGCAGAAGAAAATAACAAGAGAATAACATATCATGGTATTTATCTTAAATACTACCATACCTTGATATGTCCTTCATTAGGTGGTAATAAGAGGCAAAATAACAAAAACGAATACTAAAAGTTTGTATAAATAACACCTAGAAAATAACAAGTCTTGTTATTTCAATAATGAATGCATACCTGAAATTTCAAGTGCTGTATTTGTTATCCCAAAGTTATTGAATAACGAACTAATAACATTTCTTGTTATTAAATGTTTCATTTGATCGATGACTTCATGATAATAGCAAATCTTGTTCTTCGGCTATTTTCACCGCTAAACCAACAAATACTACATCAATACCAAACTCTGCTCAAATACATCCAACTGTTATTGTGATGTTCTCATAACATTTCGTAGAATAACGCAGCAATAACAATTTTAGGTATTAGAGCACATGTTGCTCTTGGCATGGTATTTGTAAGGTATGCCCTTCTGCTCGGGTACTGCCGTAAGTTTATATTCATTTTTTAGAAAAGCAAACATTTTTGAAAAAGATATATTTAAATTATGATCAAAGTTTCTTTGACTAATTATCTTTTGAATGAGACCTAGAGTTTTGAAATCGGACGCAAATTTACACAGATATGGGCCTAAAAATGACATGTTTTTTTAGAGGGTGACCCCAAACTTTTGATCGGGAGTGTATATTTAGAATATAACTGATTAACGAAGTAAAGCAGAAATTATTCCTTATAGGTAAATGTCGCTATTTCCTCGCTCAATATAAAATAAATAACAAATTCCCATTATCTCCTTCCAGCTTGCCCACCTTCAAGGGGAAAATATCGCTCTCTTTGAGAATCAATGCCTCACAACAATAACACTCTTCCTATAAAGATTGCATCATCGTCGCTCCAATTAATTCAACAAAGGATCATTAGCCATTTACAGCAAAGCAAGCAGCAACTGTTTGTAGGCCACACCGTGACAATCGTGTAATGCACAAAGCAATACCTCGGCTAGGTATATCAAACAAGCCAAGCGACTGATAAGCCCGACTTGTTTACGTTCTGTTTCCATCCGGAGAATGATGACAAGTTGTTTTCGAATGACGAACGTTATGCAATTCTTGTTCTATGACGAACGGCCGGGGAAGAAATCCCTATTCAATTGGCTTCTTTAACGGTGTTGAGATAATTCCATATTCAGAATCTGCATGCCAAACTGAGCCGAAATCCAAATTTTCATGAATTTTGGTGCCCGGGAACCAACTTAAAAATCAATTTGAAGTTTGTATGGGAGCGATTTGTCGGATCACCCCTCGTCGCATTTTGTACTGGGCTGAGATGTCAAGCAGTTACCGAGCTGTCAAAAGGTGATTTCAAAAACTATCTTTGAAATTGATTTTAGGCACCAAAATAAAGTTCTAAAAATCTGAAAAAAATCATAGTGGCTCAGAAAAAGATGCTCTTTCGTATAAAATCGAAAAATCAATACATTTTTCTTAATTTAAAAACCCAATTGGTGTGTATATTTTCTTCGGAATGTTTGCTGGCATATTTTGATGAATCCTGAAGTCTTTAAGAGGATCTTGACGTAACATCCTCACTGGAATGGAGCCTGCTTCTCAGCTTGGCGTGCTTTGAGTTGAGCAGTTCCTCAGTTATCAAGTGAGAGCTTCTTTTGCCAACGACTATTTTGCATGTGTATATCGTATGACAGGCACGAAGATACTCCATGCCCTAGCAAGTCAAGAAATGTCCATTACGAATAGTTCCTGGAGCGACTGAAAATAGAACTCTTCAGCCTCAGTCCAAGTCCAATTTTATAATTTTTTGTAACTCTGTTATTTAGGATCTCTCCAGTGTTCATTGACATAACCTAAACTGTTAGCAAGGTTTCCCTTAATCCCCCCATCTTGATTATTACCTGTAAGTATTAGTCCTCATTGATTGCAAAACCTTAGCGGAATCTTAAAAATTACTGATAAATTCATTCCCCAACCCACTCAAATCCGAACCAGATTTCCAGTTAATATCGATACAACTATTATAACTTATTGCAGTCAGTTGCCGGACAGGACAAGGAAATAAATTAAAACATTTCTGAACACGCGGGCTACGGAGTGGCCTTCAACCGGACGATAAGGTTCGTTATTCCTGCAGTCAGGTTTCGCTCCATTTGAAGCTAACCAGCTAGAATTATTCACTAAAGCGAAGCCCATAATATATGTACCAACAGTAAACACTAGTGGTGCGCCTGCCTGAAGTTGACTGGTCGAGAACGCGTGCAAAGCGCAACTCCTACCTACTGGTGAATGTTCTCATTGGTCAGCAACAGCACTGCTTTCGGCGAGGGGTGACTACCATGGTTCATGCGGGAGAGCAAAGTAAGTCAAACCCAACCTAGTGCCTAATGCAACAATAGTAGCAGCAGCGGCAACGATAATTCCCGGTTACAGTATCGGTCAAATGGTTGGGTTAATTAAAAAAAAAAACAAAATAAAGCAATTAACTTCTTTAGCGGTGTTGAGATAATCCCATATTCTGAATCTGCCTGCCAAACTGAGCCGAAATCCAATTTTTTTATGAATTTTGGTGCCTGGGAACCCATTTAAAAATCAATTTGAATTTTCTAAGGGAGCAATTTTTCGAATCACCCCTCGTCGCAATTTGTACTGGGTGGAGCTGTCAAGCAGTTGCTCAGCTGTCAAAAGATGATTTTGAAAAATTTATTAGAAATTGATTTTAGGTGCCAAAATAAAGGTTTAAAAAAAAGGAGCGGACCTGGTGTGATGGTTAGAACACTTAACTATCACGCCGAGGACCTGGGATCGAATCCCACTCCCGACAAACTCGCAAAATGTGAGTTCTTCCATCGGAAGGGAAGTGAAGCGTGTGGAAGCTTTACTCCTGCAAAGAAAAATCGTTACAAGTTACCCCTAGATCCCTAAAAATAAGTCGATGAATGATTTCTGTAGAAAGCTTCACTAGGAATCAGACCTCTGAAGACAGCAAACAAAGGCGACGTTCGTGGAAAAAGTTATTAGGCCTCACCCGATCGATAAAATGACGAGATTTTATTATTTATTGTTATTCCTTGCATGTTAAACAGCGTTTGCATGCCATTCGGTTTTCAGTTAATAACTTTTTCCACATGCCTTAGATCGCTTTGCGGTCTTCGGAGGGTTGGTTCCTCGTAAAATTTCCAACATAAATCATTCACTGATTTATTTTTAGGGGTTAAGGGGCATCCTGTGGCGATTTTTCTTTGAAAAAGTGATTTTCCCCATACTAAATCGTATGAAAACTTAAAATGGCTGGCGCTAAAATATAGTTTCTCCGATCGAGCTGAAATTTTGCACAGTTGATATGGGAGCAAAATGGAGCTCGAAAAGTATATAGGAGTAAAATGTCTTTTTGAGTCCCACGCTAATATCCACACCTTTTTGTGAAGCCTCGTAGCCGTGCGATTAGGGTCACCAAGCTCCTAAGAGGAGAGGAGAGGTGACATGAGAAAATCGAAATTTTCGTCAGGCTTTCTTGGTAAGTACACTTTTTTGGTAAGTAGACGTGGCCTAGATAAGCCTTAATTTCTTCATTTTTATTCTAGGCCATGTTCTAGGCTGCCTATAAAAAAGGGCTAAACTTTTTTATACATATTTTCATGATTATCAGTTATAATCAGAATTGAGCACGCAAACGCAAAAGATTTTTTTCGTATTTTTTTTTTATTGAAATCGACTGAGTTGTGAAATAAACTATGTTTGGCTATGCAATCATTAATTGAACAAACGACGTTCTTTATTTTCCCGAAGTTTTGACACGGGATTTGTGTCTTTCTCAGGGGTTACTGTAATTTAACATGTATTCTAATTGTTTGTGTTTATGTCTAATAGTTTGCACTTACAATATTTGTATCGTTATTTGTCCTATGTTTGGTCTAACTGTAACTGTCGAGTTTAGATATTTTAGGTGCATGCTTATAACAGCAGTGGGAAAATTATCATTGATTTCACTTTTTAAAGTCTTACACTTTGGAATTTTCCAATTTTCTTCGCACAACTTTTACTGTTAATGGCGCAATCTTTCTACTTCACACGAATTTTCAATTCAAATGTGAAATCTGTGCTGCTATACGCCAGTGAGACCTGGTGTGTATCAGCGGAGAACACGCAACGGCTGCAGGTCTTCATTAATAGATGCCTGCGGTATATAATTCGTTCATGGTGGCCTCACAATTGGATCTCCAACGTGGAGCTCCATCGTCGATGTCATCAAAAGTTGATAGCGACAGAAATTCGGGAGCAAAAGTGGAGGTGGGTGGGCCACACTCTACGCAGGACCGGAAACGTAATATGCAAGCAAGCGTTAGATTGGAACCCAGCAGGACATCACAGCAGAGGCAGACCCAGAGGCTCATGGTGGAGCAGCCTCAACAACGAAATCAAGCAAGTCGACAGAAATTTGACCTGGCCACAGGTCAAGGCGATGGCTGGCAATCGCCCAGGAAGGAAATCTTTCAATTCGGCCCTCTGCACCATCATGGGCGCCCAGGACTGAAAGTAGTAGTAAGTAAGCAGCACTGTTGCGTATGTCGTACTCAGTCTGTCTATGTTGGTACGCTTATTAACTGTGTTGTTGCTAGCCTCCCATCCCACCAGATATCGCACCAATCACAGCCACACCTCCCGCACTGGACGAAATCACACAGGACAATCAGAGCCGACCATATCACAATCCTTTCAATCTGCTATTCAACGAATCTTGTTGTTGAAATCACCAATAGCTTCCAATCAGATGCAGCAACAAACCGAACCACTCTGCCACCACCCAAAGGGAATCTTCTGATGAATCGCGACCACCAAACACAACCTCCACCCATACAACACTTTGTTTGTGAAAAATGCTCAAATATCAATTATTTATGGAAACTTTTGATTTATTTATGCATTTTTATATTTGTTTATGGAACTTTTGTTATTTATTACTGCTCACACCCCCGTTTCTTCACTGGGACTTTTGGTATTATTTATAAAGAATGACCACTTTCTTATGTGTCATTAATATTTTAGCCATCCTGTATTTTAGGGCGCCATCTGGGATATTCTGGCCGCCATTTTTGGACCCGGACATCTTCCCCATTCCACATATATCCATATTGCATGGTTTTAAGCCCAACTTTCAAGTTAATAGCTGCCATCTTGAATTTGCAGCCGCCACTTTGGATTTTAGGCCACCATCTTGTATATTATTCTCGCCATTTTTGGAGTCCTGACTTCCCCATACCAAATAAGCCCATATTTCCTAGCATATTTCATTGTTTTAGAGCCTAAAACTCCTTTGTCGGCTTGAATTTGAAGCCACCATCTTAAATTTGGAGCCGCCATCTTGTGTTTTAGGGTGCCATCTTGGATATTCTGGTCGCTATTTAAGGACTGCGGACATCTTCTCCATACCAAACATACCCATATTGCATGGTTTTAGAGCCCAAAACTCAAATAAACAGCCGCCATCTTGAATTTGCAGCCGCCATTTTGGATTTTAGGCCGTCATCTTGGATTTTAGACCGCCATCATGGATATTCTGGTCGCCATTTTTGGAGTCCAGACTTCTCCCCCATACCAAATATACCCATATTTCATTATTTTAGAGCATCCATTAAACAGACGTTATCTTGAATTTGGAGCCGCCATCTTGGATTTCAAGCCACCATCTTGTATCTCGGGGCGCCATCTTGGATATTCTGTTCGTCATTTTTGAGGTGCAGACTTCTTCCCCATCCCAAATATACCAATATTCAATAACTTTAGAGCCTAAAACGGCAGACAATTAAACGTTCCATAATAAATACAAAATTTCCCATAAATAATTCAAAAAGCCCCAGTGAAGAAACAAGGGTGTAAGTAGTAATAAATAACAAAAGTTCCATAAACAATTAAAAAAATGCATATATAAATCAGAAGTTTCCATAAATAATTGATTTTTGAGCAATTAAAAACGTCAAAAATGCAATGAATAGATCAACTGTTGCAATAAAAAAAAAGCCATTTTTCCTACCAAAAACTTCGAATTTTCCATAAATAAATCCGATTTTTCCATAATAAATTAGAAAATTCACAACAAAAAAATATCGAAAAAGCAATGAAAATGACTAAATTACCCATGAAAAACAAATGCAGTGAAATGCTGAATCGCACTTTTATGACCAGTCGTTTCAGGTAAGCCTGCGTAACTATGATTGCAATTTACCGAGCAATTGCTTGCTGTCCGAACTCGTTATCGCTCGACGGACTTAAAAAAGGGATAACATCTTTGCTTACATTATATCGGGCAAATTCTGGATCTGAGATTTGCCTAGAACCGAAATTATGCAGTTGGGGTGCATCGGATATCGCCGATATTAGCTCAAAATGCATTTACGTTTATTGCTCGTATTTTGACATTTATTGATAATTTATTTTTTCGTTTATTGCATTTTTTGAATTATTTATTGCTTTTTCGATATTTTTTATTGTGAATTTTCATATTTATTATGGAAAAATCGGATTTATTTATGGAAAATTCGAAGTTTTTTGGTGGGGAAAATGGCTTTTTTTTATTTTATTGTAACAGTTGATTTATTCATTGCATTTTTGACGTTTTTAATTGCTCAAAAATCGATTATATATGGATACATTTGATTTATTTATGCATTTTTTTATTTGTTTATGGAAAATTTGTTATCTATTACTGCTTACACCCCAGTTTCTTCACTGAGACTTTTGGAATTATTTATAGAGAATGACCACTTTCTTATGTGTCGTTAATATTTTAGCCGCTTAAAGCTCAATTAAACAGCCAACATCTTGAATTTGAAGCTGCCATCTTGAATATTAGGCTGCCATCTTGAGTTTTGGATCGACATCGACTGGTCTTCAGTGTTGATTTTTAAACAAAATTCGTCAACCATGCTGAAGGTTTCAAACATCACCGCAGTTTGATGTGTCGCATGATGGGACTTGGTTCATTTTTATATACGGCCAGTTCTGCCAGTGCTAGTCCAGATCACTGAAATGGCCATTACTCCAGATTGCCTTTTTAATAGCAAACAATGCGGTAAAATTCCGGTTTGATTCGAGCTATAATCCGAAAAATCGTGAAAAGTGAGTGAACTTATTTTGCGCACAGACATACATACATACGCACATACATACACACATACATACACACATATAAAGACACATACATACACACATACGGATACATCTCAAATCATCGAACTGAGTCGATTGGTATATGCGACTAGATCCTCCGAGCCTTTTTTTTGATAAATGGTTTTTTAAATGATTCTTTCGGAAATTTTGTTAGCAATTTCTTCCGTGATCTCTTCATTGATTCCTCCCAGGATTTCTCCTAGTCTTCCTTCGTGGGTTCCTTCTAGGATTCCTTTAGAAATTCTTTTCAGGATTTATTCATTGTTTTCTCCAGTTTTCTTACAGAGATTAACTCAGAGATTCTTCCCGGAATTTCCCGAGATATCTTTTGGAATACATCCTCAGATTATTTTACTGATTTCTCTCAGGATACATATTCATCTCAAAACGTATTTGGGGATTCTTATACGGATTCCTCCAGTCCCTTCTCTGGGTGTCATCAAGGAATTTATCCCAATATTCATTCGGACTTCTTCTCAGATTTTTAAATTTTTTCATCAGGGATCCTTTCAGGGATTCCTCCAGGAATTTCTTCAAAGACTCTTTCCTGGAAATTCTTCCGAGGTTCCTTCGAGAATTCCACAGGGATGTCTCGCGGGATTTCTACACTAATTTTCCTAATAATTCTTCCAGGGGTTCTAAGGTTCTTTCTGAGATCTCAAATAGAATTATTTCCCAGGTTTAAATTCGGAATTCCATCTGGGATTCCTCCATTGATTCCCCCAGAAATATTTTAGTTTTTCAGGATTTTTTCAAGAATTCTTCTCGGGATTACTGTAGGCATCCCTCCATTGATTTTTC
The DNA here is from genome assembly GCF_035046485.1 of Aedes albopictus. Lineage (NCBI taxonomy): Eukaryota > Metazoa > Arthropoda > Insecta > Diptera > Culicidae > Aedes > Aedes albopictus. The sequence continues at coordinate 19,503 of NW_026916779.1, forward strand.
ATGGGATTCCTCCTGGCATTGTTCAGGTATTACTCCGGATATTCATTTATGGATCCCTTTA